>NC_135961.1:64748820-64768820 GCF_053455715.1 Rhinoraja longicauda | reverse complement strand
TGGAGTTTGAGTGCCAGATGGGTTAAGGTGACAAAGACCAGAGGTGTAAAGGAGACAAAAGGGAGTCAGATATTGCCTTGGAGCAAAGTAGGAGAAGGGACAATCTTATGGGGGTTTACGGTAATGAAGGGAAGAGGCAAGGCAAAGGCATAGTCTCTTACTCAGGACAGCGGAATAAAGTACCAGAGGATCTCAACCCGAAACGTCGCCCATTCCTTCTCTCCAGAGATGCTGCCTGTCCCGCTGAGTTACTTGGCCATT
Organism: Rhinoraja longicauda; assembly: GCF_053455715.1. Lineage (NCBI taxonomy): Eukaryota > Metazoa > Chordata > Chondrichthyes > Rajiformes > Arhynchobatidae > Rhinoraja > Rhinoraja longicauda. Next base: position 64,768,559 of record NC_135961.1, on the reverse strand, counting down.
TAAAACTGAGGTGAGAAGAAACCTTTTCACCTAGAGAGTTGTGGAATTTGTGGAATTCTCTGCCACAGAAGACAGTGGAGGCCAATTCACCGGATGGATTTAAAAGAAAGTTAGATAGAGCTCTAGGGGCTAGCGGAATCAAGGGGATATGGGGAGAAGGCAGGCACGGGTTATTGATTGTGGATGATCAGCCATGATCACAATGAATGATGGTGCCGGCACGAAGGGCCGAATGGCCTCCTCCTGCACCTGTCTTCTATGTCTCTATGTGTAGAGAGTGGATGAGAAAGTGGGATAACAGGTTATCGATGGTCGGCGAGGACTCAAATGGCCCAAATGACTTGTTTCCCCTGCTGAAGATAGACACAAAATGCTGGAGTAAACTTAACGGGTCAGACAGCATCTCTGGAGAAAGGATGGGTGACGTTTTGGGTCACCACTGTTCTTTTGCTGCATCTTTCCGTCAATCAATCGACTAAACCTGTGTAGGAAGGAACTGCAGATGCTGGTTTATACCAAAGGTAGACACAAAGTGCTGGAGTAACTCAGCGGGTCAGGCAGCATGTCTGGATAAAAAGGATGGGTGACGTTTCAGGTCGGGACCCTTCTTCAGACTGCAAGTTGAGGGGATAACTTTCCGTCTACTTTCAGTCCCGACCCGAAACATCACCCATCCTTTTTCTTCAGAGATTTAAGAAACATTTAGACAGGTACATGAATAGGACAGGTTTGGAGGGATGTGGGACAAATGCAGGCAGGTGGGACTAGTGTAGACGGGAACATGTTGGTCGGTGTGGGCAAGTTGGGCCAATGAGCCTATTTTCTACGTTTCTACGTTTCTATGTTTCTACGTTACTCCATCATTTTGTGTCTTCCCTCAATCTGGAGGTGTGTGTTTACTTCACAAGCGTTGGATCGTGGTTCCAGTGTAAAGCTGTGCCGGGACTCAGATGGCGATGAATGCGGGTTTGCATTCCAACAAAAGCGATCTGGCCTCACACGCCTTTTTGATATTCATCACTGCTTGTATTGAAATTCATGGCGGTGCAGTGTTGATATTCATCGGCGGGCTCTCCGTGCTCCGGCTGTGAAAAGCCTTATTGTGTCGAGGCTCATTATCAGCCCATTCAGAACAAGCAAGGCTGGCAAATGGCTCGGCATAATGGCCGATTTGCTGGTTCAGCTACCACAATTTGTCAGCATTGAGCCCGACAAACCCGCAACACACAGAGGAGTTGTCACAAGACACACAGAGAGACAGAGGGAGACAGAGAGAGAGAGAGGGGGCCCCTGTGAATATCGCAGCCCCACCCTCTGTCACCAATTAGCACCCCGCAGGGCTTTGACTTAAAGAAGAGGTTTTCTTATCTCCGGCCTGAAGAAGGGTCCCGACCCGAAACGTCACCCCATTCCTTCTCTCCAGAGACGCTGCCTGTCCCGCTGGGTTACTCCGGCTTTCTGTGTCTATCAAAAGTTTCGTTTCGTTTAGTTTTAGAGATACAGTGCGGAAACAGGCCCTTCGAGCCACCGAGTCCGCGCCGACCAGCGATCGCCCTGTACGCTAACACTATCCCGCACACTAGGGACAATTGGCGGCACGGTGGCGCAGCGGTAGAGTTGCCGCCTTACAGCGCTTGCAGCGCCGGAGACCCGGGTTCGATCCCGACCACGGGCGCCGTCTGTACGGAGTTTGTACGTTCTCCCCGTGACCTGCGTGGGTTTTCTCTGAGATCCCCGCTCGGCCGCGGGGACTTGGGCGTGGGGAAGAGAGCGGAGGTTTTGTTGCCTCCATCACAGTGAGGGGGTGTTTGGAGTCACTGTGATGGATGTTTGTGTTGGGGCTATGTGTCTTGTGTTTTTTTTTTTTGTGTGACTGCTGGTAAGGTAATTTCGTTCGGTACCTCGGTACCGAATGACAAATAAAGGCTCTGTGTCTGTATTCTGTATTCTGTATTCCTCCCACACTCCAAAGACGTACAGGTATGTAGGTTAATTGGCTTGGTGTATGTAAAAACTGTCCCTAGTGTGTGTAGGATAGTGTTAATGTGCGGGGATCGCTGGTCGGCGCGGACCCGGTGGGCCGAAGGGCCTGTTTCCGCGCTGTTTTTCTAAACTAAGCTAAACTAAATTTACTCACAAAATGCCGGAGTAACTCAGCAGGTCAGCCTGACCTGCTGAGTTACTCCAGCATTTTGTGAATAAATACCTTCGATTTGTACCAGCATCTGCAGTTATTTTCTTAAACTAAATTTACAATCTCTATCGAAGCCAATTAACGTACAGACCTGCATGTCTTTGGAGAACGTCCAAACTCCATGCAGACAGCACCCGTAGTCAGGATCAAACCCGGGTCTCTGGCGCTGTGAGGCAGCAAATCTACCGCTGCGCCACCGTGCTTAAAGAAGACGATTTTCAAGTCAAACTTAAAAACAGCCTGTTTCTGAATGTCCGTAGATTAACCAGATGTTCACTTTGGACACTACAAACAACAACTGAGCTTTGAACTACCAACAGCCTGGGTTGTACTAGAGTGTTTGGGCTTCTGGACACCACTATCGTATTGGCCTCTGCCACTCTGCTGCCCTTTAATGACGACTATTTTGGATGGAGAACGTAAAGGCTCCTGACCCTCTTGGAGACAAAATTCTTCCTAATTTCTGTCACATGTATGTGATCCCCATATCTTGAAAAAAATCCTCCCCAGTTGTAGATACCTTAACTCGAGAAACATGCCCTTCACACCCACTCTGTCAATTCCCTTTGCCATTTTACATGTTCAAATAAGATCGGCAGCACGGTGGCGCAGAGGGTAGTCGCTGCCTCACAGCGCCAGAGTCCCGGGTTCGATCCTGACCACGGGCGCTGTCTGTACGGAGTTTGTCCGTTCTCCCCGTGACCTGAGTGGGTTTTCTCCGGGTGCTCCAGTTTCCTCCTAAGAGGTGGTCTGTAAATTAATTGGCTTCGGTAAAAATGGTAAATTGCCCCTAATGTGTGTAGGATAGCGTTAGTGTGCGGGAATCGCTGGTCGGCGTGGACTTGGTGGGTCGAAGGGCCTGTTTTCACGCTGTATCTCTAAAAACTAAATAAAAGTTGAATTGATTTTCCTACAATGAGACCTCATGGAAATATAATTGCTGTGGTCTTAAAATTGAACGCGTCACTAAAAAGTCCAGAACCAGGGGCCACACAGTCTAAGAATAAAGGGGAGGCCATTTAAAACTGAGGTGAGAAGAAACCTTTCCACCCAGAGAGTCGTGAAATTTGTGGAATTCTCTGCCACTGAAGGCAGTGGAGGCCAATTGTCTGGATGAATTTAAAAGAGAGTTAGATAGAGCTCTAGGGGCTAGCGGAATCAAGGGATATGGGGAGAAGGCAGGCACGGGTTACTGATTGTGGATGATCAGCCATGATCACGATGAATGGCGGTGCTGGCTCGAAGGGCCAAATAGCCTCCTCCAGCACCTATTTTCTATGTTTCTATATTATCCTACCAGCTATTTGCAGTTACTAGTGAAAGTTGTGTCCACATTCACTAAATACCATGGTACTTTCATAGTCACAAACCATGTAGAACAAGCCATTGATCACAATGAATGGCGGTGCTGCCTCGAAGGGCCAAATGGCCTCCTCCTGCACCTATTTTCTATGTTTTCCATGTTTCTAAAAGTGTTTTGTTTTAATTAAAAACGTTGTTGGATTCGCTCTGATATCTTCGACCATTCCTCCTCCCCTCACAACTCCAGCTGCCAACATGTCGACATCAGAAGTCAGATGGCGTTTGAATGCCGGTGGAGGCCTGTCGCTAAACGTGGCCCATTCTTGGATAAAAGACTCTTTAATGGTGGGGAAGGCGAGCCCCTTCGCCTCATTGAAATCAAATTGAATGTAAAGCAACACTGCTGAAAGGCGGGGATTATGCTCTTTGAGCGAGCTCAGACACTGGAAGGGGCTTGAATGGGGGAGGATGCTGGGGGTGGGTATGGGGGGGGGGTGAGAGTCGGCCTTGCCAAGCTTGCAACCCCAGCTGTTGTCACCAGGGCAAATCCTTTCACAGCCGTCTGATGGCCACAGAATCAGAGTCTCGCTTTGCCTCTCCATTCTTCGCCTCTTTAGTCCAAAGGACTTTCCTGCTCATTTGGGGAGAGAGAATGACATTGACTTAATTAAGTGCGGTAAGCTATCCGGTCGCCACCCTGAGCTGATCGAACGAGCGGCAGATGTGCCGTGAAGCTATTGGGGAGGGGGGGGGTTGTTGGGGGCAAGACAACCGTGAAGTGCACAAATCAGGTTGAGTGGTATTATTTGTACTGAGAATGGGAGTTATTTGGGACTCAATTATCTTATTCATTTGCTGTGGCACTTGCAGCAGATGGTAACAATGCCCCCCCAACACTTGCACAATGACCATCCCGGCCTTTTCTTCTCCTCAAATTTACCGTGAGTTGATGATTTTCTTATTGGCTTTTTATTGAGGTTCCTGGCCTCATGAAACAGGTTTTAGTGCCACGAGGAAACAATGATGTGGGGGGGATAAAGAGGAGTGGCTGGAGTTCGTCGTGTACTTCCAAAGAGTTCCTTTGACAGAGTCTCTTCATTGCTTGCTCTCCCATTGTTGGGTCACGCGGGGGGGGGGGGGGGGGGGGGGGGGGGAGTGGTGGTGGGGGGAATCTCTTAGCCTTTCGCCCGGCTGATCCTGACTGCTTCCTTGCTGCGGAAAGTCAAACATCCACATGCAGATAGACACATAGAAACATAGAAAATAGGTGCAGGAGTAGGCCATTCGGCCCTTCGAGCCTGCACCGCCATTCAATATGATCATGGCTGATCATCCAGCTCAGTAACCTGTACCTGCCTTCTCTCCATACCCCCTGATCCCTTTAGCCACAAGGGCCACATCTAACTCCCTCTTAAATATAGCCAATGAACTGGCCTCAACTACCTTCTGTGGCAGAGAATTCCACAGACTCACCACTCTCTGTGTGAAGAAATGTTTTCTCATCTCGGTCCTAAAAGACTTCCCCCTTATCCTTAAGCTGTGACCCCTGGTTCTGGACTTCCCCAACATCGGGAACAATCTTCCCGCATCTAGCCTCTCCAACCCCTTAAGAATTTTATATGTTTCAATAGGATCCCCCCTCAGTCTTCTAAATTCCAGCGAGTACAAGCCGAGTCTATCCAGTCTTTCTTCATATGAAAGTCCTGCCATCCCAGGATTCAATCTGGTGAACCTTCTCTGTACTCCCTCTAAGGCTAGGGTAATGCTGGGGTAACCCACAGAATGCTGGGGTAACTCACCGGGACAGGCAGCATCTACGGCGAGAAGGAATAGACATAGACATAGAAATAGGTGCAGGAGGAGGGGCCGTTTGGCCCTTCGAGCCTGTACGCACCGCCATTCATTGTGATCATGGCTGATCATCCACAATCAGTAACCCGTGCCTGCCTTCTCCCCACATTCCTTGATTCCACTAGCCCCTAGAGCTCCATCTAACTCTCTTTTAAATTCATCCAGCGAATTGGCCTCCACTGCCCTCTGTGGTGGAGAATTCCACAACTTCACAACTCTCTGGGTGAAAAACCGAAGACCCCGGGGAAAACCCACGCAGGTCACGGGGAGAACGTACAAACTCCGTAAAGACAGCGGCCGTGGTCAGGATCGAACCCGGGTCTCCGGCGCTGTGAGGCAGCGGCTCTACCCGCTGCACCACCTTGTCGCTCATGCAGTGTATATTCAGTGTACATACCCTCACAATGTATATGTATACCAATGCCTTTTTGTCCTAAAAAAAATATCTGGGGAAGGGTCTTAACCCGAAAAGTCATCCATACCTTTTATCAAGAGATGCTGCCTGTCCCGCTGAGTTACTCCAGCATTTTGTGTAAATCATTTGCTTCAGACTATCCATTGCAAGACTACACCAATCAGCCAAAACATTATAACCACTGACAGGTAAAGTGAATAACATTGATTATCTTGTTACAATGGCACCTGTCAAAGGGTGGGATGTATTAGGCAGCAAGTGAACAGTCAGTTCTTGAAGTTGATGTGTTGGATGCAGGAGAAATGGGCAGGAGTAAAGACCTGAGCGACTTTGACAAGGGCAAAATTGTTATGGCCAGACGACTGGGTCAGAGCATCTCTGAAATGGCAAGGCTTGTGGGGTGCTCCCGGTCAGCAGGGGTGAGTACCTACCGACAGTGGTCCGAGGAGGGACAAACCACAAACCGGCGACAGACAGGGTGTTGGGCGCCCAAGGCTCATTGATGCGCGAGGGCAACGAAGGCTATCCCATCTGGTCCGAACCGACAGAAGGTCGACTGTGGCACAAGTCACAGAAAATTTTAAAGGTGGTCACGGGAGGAATGTGTCACAATACACAGTGCATCGCACCCTGCTGCGTATGGGGCTGCACACGGAGGACCAACAGCATATTAGGCAGGTGGTCATAATGTTTTGGCTCATCGGGTCATAATGTTTTGGCTGATCGGTGTATTTGCATTGATTGTACTTGTGAATGGTATGAATTGACTGGTAGCAAACAAAAGAGGCGTCATTTGGGGCTGGGACCCTTCTTCAGACTTTTTGTTCTCATCAGATGTCATCTCGATGTTGCCACACACATTTTCGTCTTTGAAGTTTCATTTTGTTTAAACAAATTAAATATTGCAACAATAACAACGAAGTAGGTTGCCACACCCTCAGTATTCTTTGTGGTGTCGTCATCCGCAATCCGCAACCCACTTTGGGAAAATGTCCTTTTGTGTGGCCTCTGCTTTCTCTGCCAATTGACTATTTTATTGTGTAGGAAGGAACTGGAGATGCTGGCTTAAACCAAAGATAGACACAAAAAGCTGGAGCAACTCAGATGTACTATGTCAGACAGCATCTATGGAGTCACATAGTGATACAGTGTGGAAACAGGCTCTTAGGACCAACTTGCCAACACCGGCCAACATGTCCCAGCTGCACTAGTCCCACCTGCATGCACTTGGTCCATAACCCTCCAAACCTGTCCTATCGATGTACCTGTCTAAATGTTGGGATAGTCCCAGCCTCAACTACCTCCTGTGGCAACTTGTTCCATACACCCACCACCCTTTGTGTAATAAAGATACCCCTCAGACTCCGATTAAATCTTTTCTCCTTCACCTTAAACCTATGTCCTCTGGTCCTCGATTCCCCTACTCTGGGCAAGAGACTGTGCTTCTACTCGATCTGTTCCTCTCATGCGTTGAGACCGCATCTGGAGTATTGTGTGCAGTTTTGGTCTCCTAATTTGAGAAAGGACGTCCTTGCTATTGAGGCAGTGCAGCGTAGGTTCACAAGGTTAATCCCCGGGATGGCGGGAAAGATCAGCCATGATCACATTGAATGGTGGTGCTGGCTCGAAGGGCCGAATGGCCTACTCCTGTACCTATTGTCTATTGACTGTCATATGAGATTAGAAAGACTGGGCTTGTATTCATTGGAGTTTAGAAGGATGAGAGGGGATCTTATAGAAACGTATAAAATAATAAAAGGACTGGACAAGCTAGGTGCAGGACATTTTTTCCCAATGTTGGGGGAATCCAGAACCAGGGGCCACAGTCTGAGAATAAAGGGGAGGCCATTTAAAACTGAGGTGAGAAGTAACTTTTTCACCCAGAAAGTTGTGAATTTGTGGAATTCTCTGCCTCAGAGGGCAGTGGAGGCTGATTCACAGGATGAATTTAAAAGAGAGTTAAATAGAGCTCTAGGGGCTAGCGGAATCAAGGGATATGGGGAGAAGGCAGGCACGGGTTACTGATTGTTGATGATCAGCCATGATCACAATGAATGGCCAAAAGGGCTCCTCCTGCACCTATTTTCTATGTTTCTATGATTTTATACACCTCTATAAGATCAGCCATCATCCTCCTGTGCTCCAAGGAACAGAGTCCCAGCCTACTCAACCTCTCCCGAAACGCCGGCAGATCCGTTCCCACAGCCGACTCCCATTGCCGACTTTGCGGGCCGGTATCTCGCCCTCCCCCCCGGCGGCCTAGGCGGAACGTTCCGGTACCGTTGGACTCCTCTCAGAGGCCGTGACCTCTGTTGGTCCGGCAAAACGGATAATCCGGCAAGCATATGGAACCGAGGGTGCCGGAAAATCGGTGGTGGTGCTGTATCTAGGGGTTGCCAACTATCTCACCCACAAATAAGGGACAAGGTGACGTCACCGCCCCGCCAGCGGCCACGGGCTCCCGCACCACCAAAGGTGGCCGCCTGGGCTGGGAGGCGGGTTGCTACGCAACCTCCGTTAGGCGGCGCCCGGGCTTCCGGGCCTACACTGTCCGGACCTACACTGTCCGGGCCTACACTGTACGGGCCTACACTGTCCGGGCCTACACTGTCCGGGCCTACACTGTCCGGGCCTACACTGTCCGGGCCTACACTGTCCGGGCCTACACTGTCCGGGCCTACACTGTCCGGGCCTACACTGTCCGGGCCTACACTGTCCGGGCCTACACTGTCCGGGCCTACACTGTCCGGGCCTACATTGTCCGGACCTACACTGTCCGGAACTACATTGTCCGGAACTACACTGTCCGGAACTACACTGTCCAGACCTACACTGTCCAGACCTACACTGTCCGGAACTACACTGTCCAAGCCTACACTGTCCTAGCTTTCAGTGTCTTGACCTGCAGCATCCGGGCCTACACTCTCCGGGCCTACACTGTCCGGGCCTACACTGTCCGGGCCTACACTGTCCAGGCCTACACTGTCCGGGCCTACACTGTCCGGGCCTACACTGTCCGGGCCTACACTGTCCGGGCCAACAATGTCCGGACCAACAATGTCCGGGCCTACTGCGCCCCCCGGCTATGGGACAAACCAATTTAGCCCAAAATACGGGATGTCCCTGCTAATACAGGACAGTTGGCAACCCTACCTGTATCACATCTGCCTCAACCACCAACTCTGGTAGCAATCAATACATTTTTAGATCTAAACAAATTAGCTAAAGAAATTAAACTCTAAGTTAATCTCACCTCCCCCATTTCATTTGCATCTAATGTTTCATAATTAGCACGCCTAGTTCTTCTTTATTGTTGCAATATTTAATTCATGAAACATCATATTTCCTTCAGAAGTTTGCCATCCATTGTTACATTGGTCCATTGGGCACGGTGGTGCAGCGGTAGAGTTGCTGCCTCACAGCGCCGGAGACCCGGGTTCCATCCCGACTACAGGTGCTGTCTGTACGGAGTTTGTACGTTCTCCCCGTGACCTGCGTGGGTTTCTTCCCGCACCCCCAAAGATGTGCAGGTTTGTAGGTTAATTGGCTTGGTATGAATTGTAAATATTGTCCCTAGCGTGCGTAGGATAGTGTTAATGTGCGGGGATCGCTGGTCGGTGCGGACTCGGTGGGCCGAAGGGCCTGTTTCTGCGCTGTATCTCCAAACTAAACTAAACTAAATTTGCAGAATTGCCCTTATAGAAATGCATAATTAATACAGATAAGAAAAATCATAAGTTTAGTCCAGCTCTCGTATTGATTGAAAGATTGAAAGAAACAGCATTGAAACTGGCCCTTCAGCCCACCGAGTCTATGCCGATCACCATCGATCACCCGTTCACATTAGTTCTCTGTTATCCCACTTTTGCATCCATTCTGTGATGTAATTTAAGTAAAGGGGGAGATGTGATGTATATGTAATATAAATGCCAGTGCCCCCTTGAGGCCAAAAGCAGAAGCTGGCAAATGTGTTTTTGCCTCGTGACTGAGGTCAGGTGATCTTCTAGAAGTTTCCTGGTGAAGGATTATTATTAAATCTTCTTTCAAGATGTCGGACGTATATTCATTGTGCTAGTCACAACAGGGTCTTATGGCGGACATTACATGGTGTCAGAAGTGGGGTCTAACCGCGGACATTACACACTCCCTACACACTAGGGACAATTTAAAGAGGGCCAATTAACCCTCAAACCCGCAAGTCTTTGGGATGTAGGAGGAAACCGGAGCACCCGGAGAAAACCCACGAGATCACGGGGAGAACGTGCAAACTCCGTACAGACAGCACCCGTAGTCAGGATCGAACCCGGGCCTCTGGTGGTGTGAGGCAGCAACTCTACCGCTGCGCCACCGTGCCACACTGTGTTCCATGTTAGATTCCCGCGCCTGCAATTTCTTGTGCCTCCATCGCTGCATATCCATGTGCTTATCTAAAACCCTCTAAAAGACTTGCCTGCTTCTGACACGAGGTCTCGACTCTGTTTCACAATGGCAACCCTTTCTGAATCATTTGTGGGCGTGCGGCACGGTGGTGCAGTCGGTAGAGCTGTTGCCTCACCGCATCAGAGGCCCCTGTTAGATCCCGACCTCAGGTGCTGTCCATGTGCGGAGTTTGCACGCTCTTCCTCTGACCACATGGGTTTCCTCCGGGTGCTCCGGTTTTCTCCCACATCCCAAAGACGTGCAGGTTTGTAGGTTAATTGGCTTCTATAAAATTGTCCCTAGTGTGTAGGATGCCAAAGTGGGATAACATAGAACTAGTGTGAACGGGTGGTCGCTGGTCGGTGTGGACTCAGTGGGCCGAAGGGCCTGTTTCCACGCTGGGCGGCACAGTAGCGCAGCGGTAGAGTTGCTGCTTTACAGCGAATGCAGCGCCAGAGACTCAGGTTCGATCCTGACTACGGGTGCTGCACTGTAAGGAGTTTGTACGTTCTCCCTGCATGGGTTTTCTCCGAGATCTTCGGTTTCCTCCCACACTCCAAAGACGTACAGGTATGTAGGTTAATTGGCTGGGTAAATGTAAAAAAAAATAATAATAATTGTCCCTAGTGCGTGTAGGATAGTGTTAATGTATGGGGATCACTGGGCGGCACGGACTTGGAGGACCGAAAAGGCCTGTTTCCGGCTGTATATATATGATATGATATGATATGTATCTCTAAACTAAAATTTGGTAATGTTGAATCTGAGATTGATAAATACATGTTAATAGAAATTATTGAGGGAGTATGGAGTTAGGTCACAGATCATAGATTAGGGTGGTGCCATGGCGCAGCGGTAGAGTTACTGCCTTACAGCGCCAGAGACCCAGGTTCGATCCTGCCCTCGGGCGCCGTCCGTACGGAGTTTGTACGTTCTCCCCGTGACCAACGTGGGTTTTCTCCGAGATCTTCGGTTTCCTCCCACACTCCAAAGACGTACAGGTCTGAAGGTTAATTGGCTTCGGCAAAGTCGTAAATTGTCCCTAGTGTGTGTAGGGTAGTGTTAATGTGTGGGGATCGCTGGACGGCGTGGACTCGGTGGGCCGAAGGGCCTGTTTCTGCGCTGTACCTCTAAAGTAAACAAAATCAGCCTTAGTCCCATTGAAGCGGGGAGCAAGCTCGGGGAGTTCAGTGTTTGTCTCACAGTTTATGTGCGGTTTGATGTTCTACTCTGAGCCAGACCAGACCACTAGCTTTTGCATGGTCTGCTCCCATTTGAACCCGAGATATGGTCAAATCAGAGACAAAATACAAAAATCTGTTTTTCATTACAAAAGGAGCTATTACACTATCAGTGGGACAATTGAGGCTGTGTTATCAGTGAATCCTTTCATATTGTGTGTACTTTAGTTTAGTTTAGTTTAGCTTAGTATAGTTTGGTTTGGTTTGGTTCGGTTTGGTTTGCCTTGGCTTGGTTCAGTTTAGAGATACAGCATGGAAACAGGCCCTTCGGCCCACCGACTCCGCGCTGACCAGTGAGCCCAACATGTGAGTACCATCTTACATACTAGGGACATTTTACAGAAGCCAATTGACTTAGAAACCTGCACGTTTTTGGAGTGTGGGAGGAAACCAGAGCACCCGGAACAAACCCACGTGGTCACGGCAAGAACGTACAAACTCCGTGCAGACAGCACCTGTAGTCAGACTCAGGTCTCTGGCGCTGTAAGGCAGCAACTCTACCGCTGCGCCACCGGGCCGCCCAGTATGGGTTTATTGTCATGTGCACTGAGGTACAGTGAAAAGCTTTTTATTTGTTGCATGCTATCCAGTCAAGGCGTCCACAGTCTACAGACACAGGATAAAGGGAATAACGTTTAATATAAGATAAAGTAAAGTAATAAAATATTGCTTTTGAGAATATTCTTCCACTTGACCGCTGAACTGACTTTGTGGTACTTGGACTGGTCTACGCTCTGTCATCAGGGCGGCACGGTGGCTCAGCGTTAGAGTTGCTGCCTCACAGCGCCAGAGACCCGGGTTCGATCCCGACTACGGGCGCCGTCTGTACGGAGTTTGTACGTTCTCCCCGTGACCCGCGTGGGTTTTCTCCGGGATCTCCGGTTTCCTCCCACACTCCAAAGACGTGCAGGTTTGTAGGTTAATTGGCTTTGGTATAAAATGTAAAATTGTCCCCAGTGTGTGTAGGATAGCGTTAGCGTGTGGGGATCGCCGGTCGGCATGGACTCGGTGGGCCGAATGGCCTGTTTCCGCGCTGTATCTCTAAACTAAACGATATCATATTATTAACTAGAAGAAGCACAGGGTATTTTCGCCAAATGTAGATCATTTCACTGCCGAGTAACATCTGTAATCCAGGGGGAAGTTTTCTCTTAAAGCTGAATCCAACCACGCCCTAGTGAACAATAGCATTTCTTTTCAGTGCAAGCCCTGAGGAGGAGATGATTGTGTAACTGAAAACAGATGTGTATTATTTAATTAAATCTCCAACTGCTCCGAGGGGCAACTTCTCCTCAAATAACTTTTTAGAGTTTTTAGAGACACTAAATACAGAGGTACAGATACTGAGCGGCAAGGTGGCGCAGCGGTAGAGTTGCTGCCTCACAGCGCCAGAGACCCGGGTTCGATCCCGACTACGGGTGCTGTCTGTACGGAGTTTGCACATTCTCCCCGTGACCTGCGTGCTTTTTCTCCGGGATCTCCAGTTTCCTACCACACTCCAAAGACGTCCAGGTTTGTAGGTTAATTGGCTTCTGTAAATTGTAAAATTGTCCCTAGTGTGTGTAGGATAGTGTTAATGTGCAGGGGTCGCTGGTTGGCTCGGACTCAGTGGGCTGAAGGGCCTGTTTCTGTGCTGTGTCACTAAACTAAACTAAACAAAAGACATAGCGTGCAAATAGGCCCTTTGGGCCATTGTGTCCGTGCCGACCAACAATCACTGGATCTATCCTATATGCTAGGGACAATTTGCAGAAGGCAATTAACCTACAAACCTGCACATCTTTGGAGTGTGGGAGGAAACCGGAGCACCCGGAGAAAACCCACCCAGGTCACGGGGAGAACGTACAAACTCCGTACAGACAGTACCCGTAGTCGGGATCGAACCCGGGTCTCTGGCGCTGTGAGGCAGCATCTCTGGAGAACGTGGTTTGGTGATGTTTTGGGTCGGGACCCTTCTTTCAGTATAGAGGGTGGGAGAAAGAGTTTTAACAGTTTAAAGTTTTGGGTAAGGATTCCTTTTGGACACTTTGAAGGTCACAAGAGAAGGTTTGAAATAAATATTTCTAGATGTTTGCTTTCAGTTGTTTTGAGTTGGAAAGACTGGAGCGACTAGGCTTGTATACACTGGAATTTAGAAGGATGAGAGGGGATCTTATCGAAACGTATAAGATTATTAAGGGGTTGGACACATTAGAGGCAGGAAACATGTTCCCAATGTTGGGGGAGTCCAGAACAAGGGGCCACAGTTTAAGAATAAGGGGTAGGCCATTTAGAACAGAGATGAGGAAAAACTTTTTCAGTCAGAGAGTTGTGAATCTGTGGAATTCTCTGCCTCAGAGGGCAGTGGAGGCCAATTCTCTGAATACATTCAAGAGAGAGCTAGATAGAGCTCTTAAGGATAGCGGAGTCAGGGGGTATGGGGAGAAAGCAGGAACGGGGTACTGATTGAGAATGATCAGCCATGATCACATTGAATGGCGGTGCTGGCTCGAAGGACCGAATGGCCTCCTCCTGCACCTATTGTCTATTGAGTGTTGAAGTATCTTTTCAGATATCTCTCTGCCTCCCCCTTCTAGACCGACACACACAGACCAAACCTTTAATATCTCCTTGCTTGACTCGGTGTCATGAGCGTGCAGTCAGTGTGGTACAGGGTGTTCTCCTTGTGTGAAGTGGTTGCTTGCTCATTGCTAAGGTCCAAAGAACAAGGGCTCAGTGACTGATTTTCCAAGATCATAAAAGTTCGTGAGGCTCAGATAGGGTAGAAATGTCAAAAACTAGAATGCAAAGCAGCAGGCACCATAAGGCCATAAGACATTGGAGCAGAATTGGGCCATTCAGCCCATCAAGTCTACTCTGCCAACCTATCATGGCTGATCTATTTTTCCCACTCAATAGTCAATAGTCAATAGTCAAGTTTATTTGACACATACATATAAATGTGCAGTGAAATGAAAGATTACCCACAGTCCAACAATAAGAGCAATAAAAATAAGCAATAACACACACAATCACAAACCGACACCAAACAAAAAGAAACAAAAAAGAAACATCCATCACAGTGGCGGCACGGTGGCGCAACGGTAGAGTTGCTGTTTTACAGCGAATGCAGCGCCGGAGACTCAGGTTCGATCCTGACTAAGGGTGCTGCACTGTAAGGAGTTTGTACGTTCTCCCCGTGACCTGCGTGGGTTTTCTCCGAGATCTTCGGTTTCCTCCCACACTCCAAAGACGTACAGGTATGTAGGTTAATTGACGGGGTAAATGTAAAAATTGTCCCTAGTGTGTGTAGGATAGTGTTAATGTGCGGGGATCGCTGGGCGGCGCGGACTTGGTGGGCCGAAAAGGCCTGTTTCCGCGCTGTATCTGAAATATGAAAAAAAAAAAAAAAGTGAGTCTCCTCCAGTCCCCTCCTCACTGTGATGGATGGCCAGAATGTCTTTTTCTCTTCCCCTGCCGTCTTCCCCCGCGGTCAGGCTGTTGAATTAGCCACGTTCCAGGCCGCGCCGGACGGTGGAAGGTCCCCATTCTCTTGCCTTCTCCTCATATCCTTTGACGTCCTTCCTAAAACAAGAACCTATCAATCTCCACCTTACATATACCCAATGACTTGGCCTCCATTAGGCTGGCTACGGTGGCGCAGCGGTAGAGTTGCTGCCTTACAGCGAATGCAGCGCCGGAGACCCGGGTTCGATCCTGACTACGGGTGCTGTCTGTACGGAGTTTGTACGTTCTCCCCGTGACCAGCATGGGTTTTCTCCGAGATCTTCGGTTTGCTCCCACACTCCAAAGACGTACAGGTTTGTAGGTTAATTGGCTTGGTAAAGATAGAAATTGTCCCTTGTGGGTGTAGGATAGTGTTAGTGTGTGGGGATCGCTGATCGGCAGGGACCCAGTGGGCCGAAGGGCCTGTTTCCGCGCTGTATCTCTAAACTAAACTAAACTAAACTAAACTAAACCATAGCCATCTATGGCAATGAATTCCACAGATTCACCACCCTCTGGCTAAAAAAATTCCTCCTCATCTCCATTCTGAAGGTACGTCCTTTTATTCTGAGGCTGTGTCCTCTGGTCCTAGACTCTCCCAATAGTGAAAACATCCTTTCCATGTCAGTTCAGTCAGTCAGTTTAGTTCATTGTCACGTGTACCGAGGTACAGTGAAAAGCTATAGTTGCGTGCTAACCAGTCAGCAGAAAGACAACACATGATTACAATCGAGGCATTTACAGTGTACAGATACATGACGAGCGAATTTTAGTGCAAGGTAAAGCCAGCCAAGCCTGACCAAGGGTAGTCCGAGGGTCACCAATGAGGTGGATAGTAGTCCAGCACTGCTCTCTGGTTGTGGTAGGATGGTTCAGTTGCCTGATAACAGGTGGGAAGAAACTGTCCCTGAATCTGGAGGTGTGCGTTTTCCCACTTCTGTACCATTTGCCCGATGGGTGAGAGGATACGAGGGAGTGGCCAGGGTGAGACCGGTCCTTGATGATGCTGCTGGCCTTGCCGAGGCAGCGCGAGGTGTAGATGGAGTCAATGGGAGGGAGGTTGGTCTGTGTGCGATGGTCTGGGCTGCATCTACAATACGCTGCGATTTCTTGCGGTCGTGGACGGAGCTGTTCCCAAACCAAGCTGTCCACCCGCTCAATGCCTTTCACAAGGTTAGACCAGGTTGGAATGTCAACGGCGAGAATGCATAGCTTTAAGGTGATGCACAGCGCAATTGTTTACACGGAGAGCAGTGGGTGGCTGGAACGCACTGCCAGGGGTGGTGGTGGAGGCAGATACGATAGTGGTGTTTAAGAGGCGTTTAGATAGGCACGTGGATATGCAGGGAATGGAGGGACATGGATCATGTACGGCCAGAGAGGATTAGTTTCGTTTAGCATCGTGTTTGGCACGGACTTGTGGGCCGATGAGCCTATTACTGTGCTGTACTGCCCTATGTTCTATGTCCTGTGTTCTATGTTCTGTGTTCTACTCCACCGCAGATGCTGGTTTACAGAAAGGGACACAAACTGCTGGAGTAACTCAGCGGGTCAGGCAGCATCTCTGGAGAACATGGACACAGAGTGCTGGAGTAACTCAGAGGGTCAGGCAGCATCTCTGGAGAACATGGACACAGAGTGCTGGAGTAACTCAGAGGGTCAGGCAGCATCTCTGGAGAACATGGACACAGAGTGCTGGTGTAACTCAGCGGGTCAGGCAGCATCTCTGGAGGACATGGACACAGAGTGCTGGAGTAACTCAGAGGGTCAGGCAGCATCTCTGGAGAACATGGACACAGAGTGCTGGAGTAACTCAGCGGGTCAGGCAGCATCTCTGGAGAACATGGACACAGAGTGCTGGAGTAACTCAGAGGGTCAGGCAGCATCTCTGGAGAACATGGACACAGAGTGCTGGAGTAATTCAGCGGGTCAGGTAGCATCTCTGGAGAACATGGACACAGAGTGCTGGAGTAACTCAGAGGGTCAGGCAGCATCTCTGGAGAACATGGACACAGAGTGCTGGAGTAATTCAGCGGGTCAGGTAGCATCTCTGGAGAACATGGACACAGAGTGCTGGAGTAACTCAGAGGGTCAGGCAGCATCTCTGGAGAACATGGAGCGGTGACATTTCGGCTCAGAACCGTTCTTCAGATCAGACAGTTTTGTTCTTTGTTCCATGTTCCATGTTTTAATTAATGGTCCATTGGCACTTTATTGTCACATGTACCAAGGGTACAGTGAAATTCACTTTTGTATACAGTTCAGTAGACGTATTGAAGTCCCAGTTGTTGTAAGTGCAAGGTTCTTGGCTTTAAGTTTAGTTTAATTTAGAGATACAGCGCTAAAACCAGGCCCTGCGTCCCACCGAGTCCACACCAACCATGAAGAAGAGTCTCGACCCGAAACGTCACCCATTCCTTCTCTCCAGAGATGCTGCCTGACCCGCTGAATTACTCCAGCTTTTTGTGTCTATCTTTGGTTTAAACCAGCATCTGCAGTTCCTTCCAACACAGTACAAGTATTACTATACATAAGCACTTAGACGGTGGTGAAACTACGGAATTCATTGTCAGAGACTGCTGTGGAGGGGTACTGATTGACAATAGACAATAGGTGCAGGAGTAGGCCATTCAGCCCTTCGAGCCAGCACCACCATTCAATGTGATCATGGCTGATCATTCTCAATCAGTACCCCGTTCCTGCCTTCTCCCCATACCCCCTGACTCCGCTATCCTTAAGAGCTCTATCCAGCTCTCTCTTGAATACATTCAGAGAATTGGCCTCCACTGCCTTCTGAGGCAGAGAATTCCACAGATTCATAACTCTCTGACTGAAAATGTTTTTCCTCATCTCAGTTCTAAATGGCCTTATTCTTAAACTGTGGCCCCTTGTTCTGGACTCCCCCAACATTGGGAACATGTTTCCTGCCTCTAACGTGTCCAACCCCTTAATAATCTTAAACGTTTCGATAAGATCTCCTCTCATCCTTCTAAATTCCAGTGTATACAAGCCTAGTCGCTCCAGTCTTTCAACATATGATAGTCCCGCCATTCCGGTAATTAACCTAGTAAACCTACGCTGCACGCCCTCAATAGCAAGAATATCCTTCCTCAAATTTGGAGGCCAAAACTGCACACAGTACTCCAGGTGCGGTCTCACTAGGGCCCTGTACAACTGCAGAAGGACCTCTTTGCTCCTATACCACGCCTGACCACGAAGGCCCGTTGTCATGGCGACGTGGCAGGGTCGGCCTGACCAAGGGTGGAAAGAAGAGAAACATGGCCTGTGTGTGGGGGGGGGGGGGGATTGAAACGAGTTGCACTATAGTTTCAATGCCTAAATGTTAATACTTTTCTTCGAGTGCTCTTTGTCTAGAGGTTTATCTGGAGATTTATTCACAGCAGAGGGCGGAATGGTCCCAGGTACGTCCAGTGAGAGGCTTGGTGCATGGTGCACCACATCGAACAGGAACTCGAGATAGGTAGGCAGGAATACAGAAACAATATAGAACCTGCAATTGTTCCCATTACAACGACAAAGGTGAAGGGGAATTTAACGGTGCTCAAAGTCATGAAGTGTTTTGATAGGATAAATATGAGGAAACTGTCACCTAAGTTAGTAAATAGAAAAGTTCAAAGCAAAGGTGTTTGGCAAAAGAAACAGGGTGGGGAGGTTTTAATGCGGTCGAGGGATCTGGTGATATGAAATCTATTGTTTACGTTTAGTTAAGTTTAGAGATACAGCGCGGAAACAGGCCCTTCGGCCCACCGCGCCCGCGCCGACCAGCGATCCCTGCACACTGACACCATCCTACACACACTAGGGACAATTTATAATTTATACCAAGCCAATCAGCCTACAAACCTGTACGTCTTTGGAGGGTGGGAGGAAACCGGAGCGCCCGGAGAAAACCCACGCTGGTCACGGGGAGAACGTACAAACTCCGTACAGACAGCACCCGTAGTCAGGATGGAACTCGGGTCTCTGGCGCTGTGAGGCAGCAACTCTACCGCTGCGCCACCGTGCCACATGTAAAGCCTGTTGAAGCCAGAACCAATAGCTGCTTTTGCTAAGGGATTAGGATAACACTTGGAAAGAAAAGGATTTACAAGCTTTAGACTTTATACTTCGGGTGACAGAGATCATAATGGGGAAAATGGTAAGACATAGACTCCTTGGAATAGGTCGTGCCAGAGAGTCATAGAGTGACACTGCCTGGAAACAGGCCCTTCGGCCCAACTTGCCCACACTGGCCAACATGTCCCAGCTACACCAGTCCCACCTGCCTTCTGTTTGGCCCATATCCCTCTAAACCTGTCCTATCCATGTACCTGTCCAACTGTTTCTTAAACGTTGGGATAGTCCCAGCCTCAACTACCTCCTCTGGCAGCTCGTTCCATACACCCACCACCCTCTGAGTGGAAAAGTTGCCCCTCAGGCTCCTATTAAATCTTTCCCCTCTCACCTTACATCTGCGCCCCCTGGTTCTTGATTCCCTGACCCTGGGTAAAAGATTCTGTGCATTCGCCTTATCTATTCCTCTCATGGGTTTATACTGTAGATCTTGAGAAGAGGTGTCACATAGTGATAGGGCTACAGAGTCGTGCAATGTGGAAGCAAATCCTTTGGCCTAAAGTGAAGATTTTTTTAGATTTAGAGATACAGCGCAGAAACAGGCCCTTCGGCCCACCGGGTCGGCGCCGCCCAGCGATCCCCGCACACTAACACTATCCTACACCCACTAGGGACAATTTTTACATTTGCCCAGCCAATTAACCTACATACCTGTACGTCTTTGGAGTGTGGGAGGAAACCGAAGATCTCGGAGAAA
>NC_135961.1:64608820-64746320 GCF_053455715.1 Rhinoraja longicauda | reverse complement strand
GAGGGAGGGAACGGAGCAGAGAGGAAAAAAAGTTTTTGTTTAATGTTCCGGACGAGAAATCACAGCGAGGCAAGTATGTGGAGCGTCAGGGTGGGTTTGGAGGTATGCGTAGGGAGGGGGAGAGAGAATCAAACCACCCAGAGCACAGTCTCACCGCAAAACAGAGGGAGAGGAAGAGAAAGTGTCGTAGGAAAGAAAAGCATGAACGAATGAATTAATTACCAGCCCGTTTGTTTCAAGGCAAGGCAGTTCAAGCAAATAGTTTCATGTTTCTGCCTGGTTTGGAACTTAGACTTATGCGTTGAAGGTTTGAATTACAGTCTGAAGAAGGGTCTCGACCGAAACGTCACCCATTCCTTCTCTCCCGAGATGCTGCCTGACCTGCTGAGTTACTCCAGCATTATGTGAATAAATACCTTCGGTCTGAATTACATTGACAGCTACGTTATATTAGGGATGGCACGGTGGCGCAGCGGTAGAGTTGCTGCCTCACAGCGCCAGAGACCCGGGTTCGATCCCGACTACGGGCGCTGTCCGTACGGAGTTTGTACGTTCTCCCCGTGACCTGCGTGGGTTTTCTCCGGGTGCTCCGGTTTCCTCCCACACTCCAAAGACGTGCAGGTTTGTAGGTTAATTGGCTCCGGTAAAATTGTAAATCGTCCCTAGTGTGTGTAGGATAGGGTTAGTGTGCGGGGATTGCTGGTCGGCACGGACTCGGTGGGCCGAAGGGCCTGTTTGCGTGCTGTATCTCTAAAATTAAAACTAAAATGAACTATTAAAACCAGGGTCAAGATCAAATTGAAAAGTCTCTCGTGCAACTCCGGCATCTCTTATCTATGTTCACAAACACAAAGTGAATGACTACCACGAAGTCTAAACATCAATATTAATCTTGGAGACACAGGAGACTGCAGACGATGCAGTCCAAAGCAACAAAGAAAATCAATCTTTATCCACGATTATATTAGTCAGACTGTGGCAGAAGATTAAGCAGCCACTGCTGTGATTATAAACCTTGGTGACTGGTAGGGAGATGGACACAGAATGCTGGAGTAACTCAGTGGGTCAGGCAGCATCTCTGGAGAACATGGACACAGAGTGCTGGAGTAACTCAGTGGGTCAGGCAGCATCTCTGGAGAACATGGACACAGAGTGCTGGAGTAACTCAGTGGGTCAGGCAGCATCTCTGGAGAACATGGACACAGAGTGCTGGAGTAACTCAGCGGGTCAGGCAGCATCTCTGGAGAACATGGACACAGAGTGCTGGAGTAACTCAGTGGGTCAGGCAGCATCTCTGGAGAACTTGGATACAGAGTGCTGGAGTAACTCAGCGGGTCAGGCAGCATCTCTGGAGAACTTGGACACAGAGTGCTGGAGTAACTCAGCGGGTCAGGCAGCATCTCTGGAGAACATGGATGGGAGACGTTTCGGAATAGAGGGACATGGGGCAAACGGAAGCAGGTGGAACTGGTGGAAATAGGGCATGTTGGTCGGTGTGGGCAAGTTGGGCTGAAGGGCCTGTTTCCACGCTGTGTGACTCTGTGAACGTATGACTCTAAGTCAATGAAACCTGTGGATACAAGGTGCTGGATTGTATCTCAGCGGGACAGGCAGCGAGAAGGAATAGGCAACATTTCGGGGCCGGGACCCTGCTTCAAAAGTTCCGACCCGAAACGCCACCTATTCCTTTTCTCCAGTCATGCTGCCTGACCCGCAGAGTTACTCCAGCACTCTGTGTCTATCTTCGACATAAACCAGCGTCTGCAGTTCCTTCCGACGACCCACGATAACTCTTTCGGCGAAGTTCTGGATTGCGATCAGTTTACTCAACGCAAAGTTTGCTGCCAGTGCTTTGTGGTCTCTGTACTGGTGTAAATTGTAATTAATACAGTTATAGCCATTCCTAAAGGACCAGACAGCAAATCCTGCTGACTTGCTCGCAATCTGCTAATGAGTTAGTTTTGTTTATTGTCACGTGTACCGAGGTACAGTGAAAAGCTTTTGTTGCGTGCTACCCAGTCAGCAGAACCAGAAAGACCAAACGTGATTGCAGTTGATCCAATTCGATAATGCGAAGAGAACCACTTCCCATCCCCTCCCCTCTCTACGTTCCGCAGAGACCGTTCCCTCCGTAACTCCCTGGTCCACTCGTCCCATCCTACCCAAACCACCCCATCCCCGGGTACTTTCCCCTGCAACCGCACGAGATGCAACACCTGTCCCTTTACCTCCCCCCTCAACTCCATCCAAGGACCCAAACAGTCTTTCCAGGTGAGACAGAGGTTCACCTGCACCTCCTCCAACCTCATCTATTGCATCCGCTGCTCCAGATGTCAACTTATTTACATCGGCGAAACCAAGCGCAGGCTCGGCGATCGCTTCGCTCAACACCTGCGCTCGGTCCGCGTTAACCAATCTGATCTCCCGGTGGCTGAGCACTTCAACTCCCCCTCCCACTCCCAGTCTGACCTTTCTGTCATGGGCCTCCTCCAGTGCCATAGTGAGGCCCACCGGAAATTGGAGGAACAGCACCTCATATTTCGCTTGGGCAGCTTGCAGCCCAGAGGTATGAACATTGGCTTCTCCAACTTTAGATAGTTCCTCTGTCCCTCCCTTCCCCTCCCCCTTCCCAGATCTCCCTCTATCTTCCTGTCTCCACCTATATCCTTCCTTTGTCCCGCCCCCCCTGACATCAGTCTGAAGAAGGGCCTCGACCCGAAACGTCACCCATTCCTTCTCTCCTGAGATGCTGCCCGACCTGCTGAGTTACTCCAGCATTTTGTGAATAAACACTTACACAAGGACATCAGAAAACAATGCGGCGCGGTGGCGCAGCGGGTAGAGCCGCTGCCTCACGGCGCCAGAGACCCGGGTTCGATCCCGACCTCGGGTGCTGTCTGTGTGTGTGGAGTTTGCACAAAGTTCTCCTTGTGATCGCGTGGGTTTCCTCTGGGTGCTCAGATATCCTCCCACATCCCAAAAGACATGTGGTTTACAATACAATACAATACAATATATCTTTATTGTCATTGTACCCAGGAGTACAACGAGATTGGGAATGCGCCTCCCATACAATGTAATAATTTAGGTAATTTAGACAGCAGCAACCCAACGAAGCGAAACAGTTGTAACAGTTTTGGACAGGGTAAAGTGCAAGTTGATCTATGCGTTGTGACCATCCGGCTCAGCAGGACCGGTTCATAGCAGCTATGGCCCTGCGGATGAAGCTGTTCCTGAGTCTGGAGGTGCGGGCATAGAAGGCCTTGTATCGTCTGCCCGATGGAAGGAGTTCGAACAGACTGTTGCAGGGGTGTGAAGAGTCTTTGTGGATGCTGGTGGCTTTTCTGAGGCATCGTGTGTTGTAGATGCCCTCCAAGTCTGGTAGCTGTGTTCCGATGGCCCTCTGAGCTCTATGGACTACCCGCTGTAGAGCTTTCCTTTCTGCCTCCGTGCAGCTGAGGTACCACACAGGGTCGCTGCCTTACAGCGCCAGAGACCCGGGTTCGATCCCGACTACGGGCGCTGTCTGTGCGGAGTTTGCACGTTCTCCCGCCGTGACCTGCATGGGTTTTCCCCGAGCGCTCCGGTTTCCACCCACACTCTAAAAACGTACAGGTTTGTAAGTTAATTGGCTTGGTGAAGATTGTCCCTGGTGTGTAGGATAGTGCTAGTGCACGAGGTGATCGCTGGTCGGCGCGGACACGGTGGGCCCAGGAGTCTGTTTCCGCTCTGTATCTCTAAACTAAATGAAATGTCGGTCACGGTGGCGCAGCGGTAGAGTTGCTGCCTTACAGCGATTGCAGCGCCGGAGACCCGGGTTCGATCCCGACTACGGGCGCCGTCTGTACGGAGTTTGTACGTTCTCCCCGTGACCTGCGTGGGTTTTCTCCGAGATCTTCGGTTTCCTCCCGCACTCCAAAGATGTACAGGTATGTAGGTGAACTGGCTTGGTATGAATGTAAAAAATGTCCCTTGTGTGTGTAGGATAGTGTTAATGTGCGGGGTTCGCTGGGCGGCGCGGACCCGGTGGGCCGAAGGGCCTGTTTCCGCGCTGTATCTTGAAACGTAACTAAACTAAACCACGTGTGTATGTCCCACACACTTGCCCCCTCTGCTCAAATAACAAGCATCTTCTAAATGAATGTCAATCTATGGGCTGATCTGCACAAGTAAAGTCAAGATGGTATCATCCTCTTTAAATCCACATAGAATTTGTGTCCCTTCATCTTTTATTACTTCTTTAAAGCTTATAAGTCGTGGATATTTAATTTACTGATGTACTGTGAGAACAAAACTTGAGGGACTTAATTATTTCCTATTGCACTCCATCTGAAAGTATGAGAACGTGTATCTCCAGGGATATCCCACTGAGGATTTCAAGGTTCAGAGAGACGGAACGAGAGCAAATATTATTACAACACCTTTAATATCATACAACAATCCAGGCTGTTTTTAACATGGCCGACCAAAGAGCTGAGAGAGGAGGAAATCAAACCTTGACTGGAAAAAAAACGCCATGAAAGCTTTGATGACGGCAATAGACAATAGACAATAGACAATAGGTGCAGGAGGAGGCCATTCGGCCATTCGAGCCAGCACCGCCATTCAATGTGATCATGGCAGATCATTCACAACCAGTACCCCGTTCCTGCCTTCTCCCCATACCCCCTGACTCCGCTTTCTTTAAGAGCTCTATCCAGCTCTCTCTTGAAAGCATCCAGAGAATTGGCCTCCACTGCCTTCTGAGGCAGAGAATTCCACAGATTCACAACTCTCTGACTGAAAACTTTTTTCCTCATCTCCGTTCTAAATGGCCTACCCCTTATTCTTAAACTGTGGCACCTGGTTCTGGACTCCCCCAACATTGGGAACATGTTTCCTGCCTCTAATGTGTCCAATCCCTTAATAATCTTATATGTTTCAATAAGATCCCCCCTCATCCTTCTAAATTCCAGCGTATACTAGCCTAGTCACTCCAGTCTTTCAACATACGACAGACCCGCCATTCCGGGAATTAACCTAGTGTACCTACGCTGCACGCCCTCAATCACATTGAATGGTGGTGCTGGCTCGAAGGGCCGAATGGCCTACTCCTGCACCTATTGTCTATTGCCTAATAGCAAGAATATCCTATTGTGGCACTGTGGCGCAGTGGGTAGAGTCGCTGCCTCACAGAGCCAGAGACCAGCGGTTCGATCCTGACCTCGGGCTCTGTATGTGTCTGGACTTTGCATGACCAACCAGCCATGATTTGAAAATGGCGGAGTAGACTTGATGGGCCGAATGGCCTAATTAATTCTGCTCCTAGAACTTATGAACTTAACACCAGACAGAACAGAGAGGAGAAATATATAAATATTTAGAATAGAAATACATATATAGAATGGAAATATATCAACTAATGAGAGGCATAGGTAGGGTGGCCTAATTCTGCTCCTTTACTTTCATGAACTAGTAAACTTCTTCCTGTGACCGCGTGGGTTTTCTCTGGGTGCTCCAGTTTTCCTCCACATCCCAGAAACCTGCAGGTTGTCGGATAATTGGCCCTCTTGTAAATTACCGCTAGTGTGTAGGAAGTGGGTCTTCTACTTTCGTGTCCAACATCCATGTTGGTGGTAGCAGAATTAGCTCAGGACACTTCCAGTTTCCAGCCCCGCAACGTGGATGCTTCTGCTATGTAGGGAGTGGGTGAGAAAGTGAGATAACAGAACCAGTGTTAACGGGTGACCGATGGTCGGCTTGGACTCAGTGGGCTGAAGGGCATGTTTCTATGCCATGTCTCCAAACTAAACCAGGGACCCGTGTTCGATCCTGACCATGTGTCTGCACGGAGTTTGTACGTTCTCCCCGTGACCTGTGTGGGTTTTCTCCAGGACCTCCGGTTTCCTCCCACACTCCGAAGACGCACAGGTTTGCAAGCTAATTGGTTGGATATAATTGGAGATTGTCCCTGCTGTGTGTGGGATAGTGTTAATGTGCGTGGATCGCTGGTCGGCGCAGACTCGGTGGGCCGAAGGGCCTGTTTCCACACTGTACCACTAAACTATGCTATCTCAAGCCAAAGAATCAGTCCACATGACTCTGTGTCAACAAATTTAAGAGAGAGACTCAAGGAACTGCAGATGATGGAACCTTGATCAAAACACAAAGTGCTGGAGGAACAGGTCAGGCAGTATATGAGGAGGGGATGGACAGGTGACATTTCGGGTCAGAACTCTTCTTCAGACCCAACCTGAAATGTTTTCCTCCAGAAATGCTGCCCGACCTGGTGAGTTACTCCAGCATTTTGCGTCTACAATTTGCGTCTGCCCTTTCCTCTCCTTGCTAGCTTCCTTGGCCCCTACTCCAGTCAGTGCGAAGAAGGGTCTCGACCCGAAACGGCGCTTATCCACGTTCTCCAGAGCTGCTGCCTGACCCGCTGAGTCACTCCAGCACTCTGTGAAACGTTACCTATCCATGTTCTCTAGAGATGCTGCCTGACCCGCTGAGTTACTCCAGCACTCTATGAAACGTCAACTATCCACGTTCTCCAGAGATGCTGCCTGACCCGCTGAGTAACTCCAGCACTCTGTGAAACGTCACCTATCCATGTTCTCCAGAGATGCTGCCTGACCCGCTGAGTTACTCCAGCACTCTATGAAACGTCACCTATCCATGTTCTCCAGAGATGCTGCCTGACCCCCTGAGTTACTCCAGCACTCTGTGAAACGTCAACTATCCACGTTCTCCAGAGATGCTGCCTGACCCGCTGAGTAACTCCAGCTCAGTATGTCTTTTTTAGCCTGGTATGGACCCAGTCCCATGGAAGGCTGGTGGTGATTGTGATAAAGAGTTCCCTCAGCTCTAGGGCAGGGCTTCGTAGCAGGTGAACAGCCACAGGGAAACTGGTAATCGAAGCCTTTGTTGTTGGTGGAGTCACAGAGTCACAGAGTGACACAGTCCGGAAACAGGCCCTTCAGCCCAACTTGCCCACACCGGGCAACATGTCTCAGTTCACTTGTCCCACCTGCCAGCACTTGATCCATATCCCTCCAAACCTGTCCAATCCATGTACCTGTCCAACTGTTTCTTAATCGTTGGGATAGTCCCAGCCTCAACCACCTCCTCTGGCAGCTCGTTCCGTACACCCACCACCCTCTGTGTGAAAAAGGTAACCCCTCAGAATCCTATTAAATCTTTTCCCCTTCATCTTGAACCTATGTCCTCTGGTCCTCGGTTCCCCTACCCTTGGCAAGAGACTCTGTGCGTCTACCCGATCTATTCCTCTCATGATTGTGTACACAGTATACAGGGCGGCACGGTGGCGCAGCGGTAGAGTTGCTGCCTTACAGCGCTTGTAGCGCCAGGGACCCAGCCATCGATCCCGACCACGGATACTGTCTGTTTGTGCCTTCTTCCCGTGACCGCGTGGGTTTTCTCCGAGATCTTCGCTTTCCTCCCATGCTCCAAAGACGTACTGGTTTGTAGGTTAATTTGCTTGGTATAAGTGCAAATAGTCCCTAGCATGCGTAGGGTAGTGTTAGTGTGTGGGGATCGCTGGTCGGTTCGGGCTCGGTGGGCCAAAGGTCCTGTTTCCGCGCTATATCTCTAAACTAAAGTAAATTAAACCACAGGCGCTCCTCGACTTATGGTGGGGTTCCGTTCCAAGAAACCCATCGGAAACCGAAAATATCGTACGTTGAAACGCATTGAATACGCGCGATCACGTGGCCGGAAGCGAGCGGCGGCTTGCCACGGGTCGCTGCCGTTTGCACCATCACACAGTCGAACTATCGCAAGTCGAAGCATCGTAAGCCGGGGAGCATCTGTACGCAGTGGTGGGAAAGCACAGACAGTCAGACTGGGAAGGGGGCACGCACTGAGTGGGGGCAAGATAGTAACGAGAGGCACAAAGAACCCAGTTTAAAATAGACAGGTTAACATTTGAGTGGAAAGACGTCACACAGGAATGCGGTCCAAGGGCGCGTACATGAACGCCGCGTGTCAGAGGTCCTGTATAAATAGTGAGCGCTGTTTGCTGTGACGCGCCACTGGCAGAGGTGTCATCAACGGGCCAAGCTAATGTGACACGAGAGGCCGTCACCCGGACACTCGTCCCTTAACCTCGTCGTTTTTACCATCCCAGTCTTGTTTCCTACCATGAATTACAAGCTCTGACTCCCATCGGTTGGTGTTCTGCTCCCTCACCCACGCAATGTGGAGCTGGCAGACATGGTTGTTCCCCCAAACCACAACCACAACCCCCACCCCTCACCTGTGACCCTCTGTACTAGGGTTGCCAACTGTCCCGTATTAGCCGGGACATCCCGTATATTGGGCTATATTGATTTGTCCCGTACGGAACCACCCTTGTCCCATACTAGGCCCGGGGGGGGGCTGTAGGCCCGGACAGTGTAGGCCCGGACACTGTAGGCCCGGACAGTATAGGCCCAGACACTGTAGGCCCAGGGGCCACTGTAGGCCCGGACATTGTAGGCCCGAACACTGTAGGCCCGGGGGCCGCTGTAGGCCCAGACACTGTAGGCCCGGACACTGTAGGCCCGGGGGTTGTTGTAGGCCTGGACATTGTATGCCGGGACACTGTAGGACCGGGGGTTGCTGTAGGCCTGGACATTGTATGCCCGGACACTGTAGGCCCGGGGGCTGCTGTAGGCCCGGCATGGACACTGCAGGCCCGGAGGCCCGGGCGCCACCTGGCGGAGGTTGCGTAGCAACCTGCCTCCCGGCCCAGGCGGCCGCCGTTGGTGGAACGGGAGCACGTGGCCGCTGGCTGGGTGAGGTCACGTGGGGCGCTGGGCGGTGACGTCACCTTTTGTCCCTTATTTGGGAGTGAGGAAGTTGGCAACCCTACTCTGTACCTCGGTGCACGTGACAGTAATAAACCTCAAGCGAATCATAGTCCATTACGTGGGACCAGTGTGGATGGGGCATGTTGGTTGCCATGGGCTAGTTGGGCCAAAGGGCCTGTTTCCACGCTGTATGACTCAATGATACATGCAAACTATCTTCCATATCTTTAGGCCAATGGTCTGTGTGTTCAAGACCAAGGAAAATGAAAAGAGTCTCGACCCGAAACGTCACCCAATCCTTCTCTCCAGAGATGCTGCCTGACCCGCTGAGTTACTCCAGCATTTCGTGTCTATAAAAGGGTGCAAAAGAATGTTAGAGGTAATGGTAAGGCATTTTTCAGAAATTCTTCGGGAAATGATACGACAGTGTACCACAACTATCTCTGAGGATTAGTGTTAGGAGGTACGAAATGATAGAGTCCAGAGTCTGTTAGCTTGGTATGTTGTGTTATTACCAGCCGAGAGATGTGGGCGTCGTGATGTGGGACAAGGATAATGCTGCTCTGGTGATAAGAGGATTGAAGAGGTTTCATCTGGATCGTACCTTGATGAGTTGGGTCTGCATCCATTCAACGTAAATTATTCATTTGAGACCCTTCTTCAGACTGAGAATCAGGGAAAAGAGAGATGTAGAGGGAAAGAATGTAGATGTAGAGATATAGAACAATGAATGAAGGATATGCAAACAAGTAACGGAGATAAAGGAAACAGGCCATTGTTAACTGTGGGCTGGGAGAGAACCAGTTACAGACAATGAGACTCAACAAGACGACTTTGAAGTCTTGGGTCTGAACTGAAGAAGGGTCCCGACCTGAAACGTCACCCATTTCCTCTCTCCAGAGATGCTGCCTGACCCGCTGAGTTACTCCAGCTTTGTATGTCTATCTTCGGTGTAAACCAGCATCTGCAGTTCCTTCCTGCACAAGATGACTTTGAAGCTGGTGTGACTTGGGTGGGGGTGGGATGGAGAGAGGGGGCTACTTGAAGTTAGTGAAATCCGTATTCATACCACTCTGTTGTAAGTTGCCCAAGTGAAATATGGCCATCTTCCCAGAGCGCGAGACGACAAA
The DNA here is from genome assembly GCF_053455715.1 of Rhinoraja longicauda. Classification (NCBI taxonomy): domain Eukaryota; kingdom Metazoa; phylum Chordata; class Chondrichthyes; order Rajiformes; family Arhynchobatidae; genus Rhinoraja; species Rhinoraja longicauda. Next base: position 64,736,401 of record NC_135961.1, on the reverse strand, counting down.
GGTCAGGCACTTCCCTTCTTTAGCTGAAGTCCCTTTTTGTGGTGTTTCAAGCAACAAAGTCTGTTGGACAGAGAGTCAGGGTGTGAGCTGTAGGGAGAGGTTGAGTAGGCTGGGTCTCTATTCCATGGAGCGCAGGAGGATGAGGGGAGATCTTATAGAGGTGTACAAAATCATGAGAGGAATAGATCGGGTAGATACACAGAATCTCTTGCCCAGAGTAGGGGAATCGAGGACCATAGGACATAGGTTCAAGGTGAAGGGGAATAGATTCAATAGGAATCCGAGGGGTAACTTTTTGACACAGAGGGTGGTGGGTGTATGGAACAAGCTGCCAGAGGAGGTAGTTGAGGCTGGGACTATCCCAATGTTTAAGAAACAGTTGGACAGGTACATGGATAGGACAGGTTTGGAGGGATGTGGACCAAGTGCAGGCAAGTGGGACTAGGGTAGCTGGGACATTGTTGGCCGGTGTGGGCGAGTTGGGCCGAAGGGCCTGTTTCCGCACTGTATCACTCGATGACTCTATGACAGACAGGAATGTGCCACAGTGGGGTATTTATGTGTTGGCTGATAGATTTTGGATTGAGTTCAGTTTTGTTTTTAAATCTCACTGCTCTTGAAGACCGAAGCTTCTGAACTTTTCAGGGTCGCAAAAGAACTGTTTAGATTAGTTTAGTTTAAGGATACATGGCGGAAACAGGCCCTTTGGCCCACTGAGTCCGCGCCGACCAGCGATCCCCGCACGCTAACACTATCCTACACACCTAGGGACAACGTACAATTATGCCAAGCCAATTCACCCGCAAACTTGCACGTCTTTGGAGTGTGGGAGGAAACCGGAGATCTGGTGGTAAACCCACGCAGGTCACGGGGAGAACGTACAAAACTCCGTACAGACAGCACCCGTAGTCGGGATCGAACCCGGGTCTCTGGCGCGGTAAGGCAGCAACTCTACCGCTGCGCCACTGTTTTTTGTACCAGAGGACCAGAGGACATAGGTTCATAGGGTAAACTGGCATGTGGAGATTGCCCAACATGTACACTTAACAGCGACATTATCTGTACACAAATTATGTGGAGCTGAACGTTTATGTACTTTAATCAAGGGCTCTTCCCGCGCCAAAACCTTCTATAAATATTGTTACAGTCCAGAGTCAGTCAGACGACACATATTCTTAAAGGGGTGACCGCCTTAAAGGAACAGTTATTCACAGGCAATGCTATGTACACTGTGGTCTTATAAAGTTGAGACTTTATCAAAGGGCAGCACGGTGGCGCAGTGGTAGAGCTGCTGAACTGACTATTAAATTAGGCAGCGATTGCTGAATAGTGAGTGTATCCGAACGTTTGATGTGTAGGGAAAGAAAAAAACTGCAGATGCTGGTTTAAATCGAAGGTAGGCACAAAATGCTGGAGTAACTCAGCGGGTCAGGCAGCATCTCTGGAGAGAAGGAATGGGTGACGTTTCGAGTCGAGACCCTACTTCAGACTTTCTTCAGTAAACCAGTTCCTTCTCGACCCTTCTTCACAGATGCTGCCTGACCCGCTGAGTTACTCCAGCATTTTGTGTCTAAAGATTAATATAATTATTTGATTATATCATTATTTATTGCTCATTGTGACTGAGTCATTCTTAGAACTGAGGAACAATGGTGGCGCAGCGGTAGAGTTGCTGCCTCACAGCACCAGAGACCCGGGTTCCATCCTGACTATGGGTGCTTGCCTGCGCGCAAAGTTTAAAGGAGATGTGCGGGGCAGGTTTCTTTTACACAGTGGGTGGTGGGTGCCTGGAACGCGCTGCCAGGGGTGGTGGTGGAGCCAGACACGATAAGGGTGTTTCAGCAGCTTTTAGAGAGGCACAGAGTGAACACGGTGGCGCGGCGGTAGAGTTGCTGCCTCACATTGCTTGCAACACCGGAGACCCGGGTTCGATCCCGACTACGGGTGCTGTCTGTACGGAGTTTGTATGTTCTCCCCGTGACCCGCGTGGGTTTTCTCCGAGATCTTCAGTTTCCTCCCACTCTCCAAAGACGTACAGGTTTGTAGGCTTGGGTTTGTATACTTGGTATAAGTGTAAATTGTCCCTGGTGTGTGTAGGATAGTGTTAGTGTGCGGGGATCGCTGTGTGGAGGGAATAAAAGGCAATGGAGATGATGCAGAATGATGGGGCTGGTTTTTAGTCTAGTTTGGTTTATTGTCACTTATATTGAGCTACATTGAAAAGCTTTTTGGTTGCGTGCTCTGCAGAGAGGGGAAAGACAATACATGATTACAATCAGTCATATAAATAATTGTATGATTAGAGCCTTTGACGCAGTGTTGTGGGTCAGTCCCATGGGCAATCAGCTGGACACAGGGTGATCTGGCCACATGATCCATGCCCCTCATATTCCCGCCACGGTTCCATGTTCTCCCACTTTCACATCCACTCTCCACACACTAAGGACCGTTTACAGAGGGTCATTTCACTTACACCCCCCCCCCCACCCCGCACGTATTTGGCATGTGGGCGGTCACGGTGGCGCAGCGGTAGAGTTGCTGCCTCACAGCGAATGCAGCCCCGGAGATCCGGGTTCGATCTCGACTACGGGTGCTGTCTGTACGGAGTTTGTACGTTCTCCCCGTGACCTGTGTGGGTTTTCTCTGAGATCTCCGGTTTCCTCCCACACTCCAACGATCCAACTCCAACTCCAAAGACGTGCGGGGTTGTAGGTTAATTGGCTTGGTAAATGTTAAAAAAATTGTCCCTAGTGGGTGTAGGATGGTGTTAGTGTGCGGGGATCGCTGGTCGGCACGGACCCAGTGGGCCGAAGGGCCTGTTTCGGCGCTCTATCTCGAAAAACTGAAACCGGAGCGCCCGGAGAAAACCCAGGCGGTCACGGGGAGAACGTGCAAACTCCACACACAGACAGCACCCCTAGTCAGGACCGAACCCGTGTCTCTGGCGCTGTGAGGCAGCAGTTCTACCCGCTGCGCCACTGCGTACTCCAGCATTACTTAAGCTAACATTCATAGATGCTATTAAGTTATCTTGAAATCTGAAGAATCTACAGCACAGTTACAGCCGGGGGAAAGAGAGATAGAGAGAGAGAGAGAGAGAGAGTGGATTTGAGAACTTAATTCAATTCCATCCATTTTATTAATGGCTTTACTGCTGTTAAAGTGCCCCACGTGACTTATAATAACCCAGAACAAATGACTGCAGATTTAAATCAAGAATTGGTGCATTCATCAGCAAGATAATTAAAGAAAACATAATGTCTCTGATACTTAATGTTTCTGAATGTGGGCAGGATTCAAAATTATGTGGGGATATGGCATATGCTACATAGCTCAGAAGATTAATTGAATAAGCCTCTTGTACATTTGACTAATATTTGATCCACATAGAAAAGTGTTTTAATTATTGAATTTTTTTCAGTTTTTATATTATATTGCAGGGTATGATGGCGCTAATGTACAGGGTGAAAGAATTTTTTTACCTCCCCCCTCAACTCCATCCAAGGACCCAAACAGTCTTTCCAGGTGAGACAGAGGTTCACCTGCACCTCCTCCAACCTCATCTATTGTATCCGCTGTTCCAGATGTCAACTTCTTTACATTGGCGAAACCAAACGCAGGCTCGGCGATCGTTTCGCTCAACACCTTCGCTCACTCCACCTTAACCAACCTGATCTCCCGGTGGCTGAGCGCTTCAACTCCCCCTCCAACTCCCAGTCTGACCTTTCTGTCATGGGCCTCCTCCAGTGTCATAGTGAGGCCCACCGCAAATTGGAGGAACAGCACCTCATATTTCGCTTGGGCAGCTTGCAGCCCAGCGGTATGAACATTGACTTCTCCAACTTTAGATAGTTCCTCTGTCCCTCCCTTCCCCTCCTCCTTCCCAGATCTCCCTCTATCTTCCTGTCTCCACCTATATCCTTCCTTTGTCCCGCCCCCCTGACATCAGTCTGAAGAAGGGTCTCGACCCGAAACGTCACCCATTTCTTCTCTCCTGAGATGCTGCCTGACCTGCTGAGTTACTCCAGCATTTTGTGAAATAAATACCTTCGAATGTACAGGGTGGTCGCTGGTCAGCGCCGACCCAATGGGCTGAAGGGCCTCTTTCGCGCTGCATCTCTGAAGTCTAAAGTCACTTTGTGTCTTATTTTACCCAATACCCACTGTATTTGCAATGAAAACTCATCCGTCTGATTTCTGTAGGAAAATGTCATGGCAATGGCTTTGACCTATTTTTGTCTCAAAATTTATCAGCCTTTAAACCTATCAATATCAGCAGTCGTGTTCTATCTGTTATTCTGCATTGTATTCCTCTTTGCTACTACTTTCAAGAGAGTCATGAGTGTTTGGTTTAGTTTAGAGATACAATGTGATACAGGCCCTTCGGCCCACCAAGCCTGCTTCTATCGGCGATTACCCTGTAAACTAGCACGATCCAACACACCAGGCACAAATTTACAATTTACAAAAGGCAATTAACCTACAAACCTCTAGGTCTTTCGAATGTGGGGGGAGACCTGGACACCCGGAGAAAACCCGCGCGGTCACATGGAGAACAAACAAACTCCGTACAGACAGCGCCCCGAGCCAGGACTGAACCGGGTCTCTGGCGCTGTGAGTCAACAACTCTACCTATTCGGTAAATTGTCCACTGTACCGAAACGGAACAATGAAATTCTCAATTGAAGGAGCACAACAGGTTTGTAAACATAGATAATATAGAAAAATGGAAACATAGAAAATAGGTGCAGGAGGAGGCCATTTGGCCCTTCGAGCCAGCACCGCCACTCAATATGATCATCCAAAATCAGTACCCCGTTCCTGCTTTCTCCCCATATCCCTTGATTCCATTAGCCCGAAGAGCTAAATCTAACTCTCTCTAAAAAAAACATCCAGTGAATTGGCCTCCACTGCCTTCTGTGGCAGAGAATTCCACAGATTCATAACTCTCTGGCTGAAAAAGTTTTACCTCATCTCAGTCATCAAATGGCCAACCCATTATTCTTAAACTGTGTGGCCCCTGGTTCCGGACTCCCCCAAAATCAGGAACATTTTTCCTGCATTTAGCCTGTCCAATCCCTTAAGAACTTTACATGTTTCTCTATGATCGAACTTTACCGGTGCCAACTTCACCGAAGCTAATTAACCCACAAATCTGCGCGTCTTTGGGGTGCGGGGGGAAACTGGAGCACCCTGGGAAAACCCACGCAGGTCACGGGGAGAACGTACAAACTCCACACAGACAGCGCCCGTGGTCAGGATCGAACCCGGGTCTCTGGCGTAGTGAGGCAGCAACTCCACCAGAACTCACAGCCCTCACTCCAAAGCCCAGGGTTAGCAGTAAAGGCACATCCCTCTTTGAACTACTTTCATCTGAGAGCCACATTGAGCATGAAAAATGAATTGTATCTTAGAGCGGTATGAAGGCAAATTGACCGAGTTTACAGTTAGTTCATCAATCACCAGCAAAGAGGTAATGACTTAAATGCCATCGAAAGCATCACCTCAACATGATCCCATTATGACTACAAAGAACGAGTGTCCTTTGATTATTCACAGTGGTGTCTGACCTACCTACCCATCATCTATAATCTTTAAGACCTGTTGTGGAATCTTGTAGCTTATTACATTCTCAGAGACTATTGTAACTGAGGAAACAATTCACAAAACCATCTAGAGAGACATTAAAGCATTTGATCCCTCAAAGTGAAAGGAAGAGCCTTGAAGTTATGCATTTCTTTTTTACCGACCTAGACAATGGGTGCAGGAGGAGGCCATTTGGCCCTTCGAGCCAGCACCACCATTCATTGTGGTCATGGCTGATCATCCACAATCAGTAACCAGTGCCTGCCTTCTCCCCATATCCCTTGATTCCACTAGCCCCTAGAGCTCTATCTAACAATAAGAGCTCTGTTTAACTCTATGTAGCAATACATAGAGTGATACAGTGTGGAAACAGGCCCAACTTGCCCACGCCGACCAACATGCCCCATCTACATTAGTCCCACCTGCCTGCGTTTGGCCCAAATCCATCTAAACCTAAGATAAACAAAAAATACTGGAGTAACTCAGCGGGTCAGGCAGCATCTCTGGAGAGAAGGAATGGGTGACGTTTCGAGTCGAGACCCTACTTCAGACTTTCTTCAGTAAACCAGTTCCTTCCTATATATATTGGTAAATTGGTATATTAGGTATGTTGGTACCTTGATAGGTATATTGAACTCAGAAGGTTGGGAGGTAGGTATATTGATTCCTTAAAACTTTGAAGCAAGAGCCGTGGTTGTTTGGTAAACAAATGCATTTTCTATTTAGCAATCTTATCACATTAATCTATGAGAACGCTAAAGGATTGTATCTCTGCTTTAATTTGTTTTATTCTTCATCAATCAAACGTCTACAGGTGGACAGAGGGCAGCATACTAAATGGTTGCACCATGGCTAGGGGTGCCAACTATCTCACTTCTAAATACAGGACAAGGTGACGTCACCGCCCCGTGCTCCACGTGACCTTACCCAGCCAGTGGCCACGTATTCCCGCTCCACCAATGGCGGGGGGGGGGGGGGGGGGGGGGTGTCAGGGGTTATGGGGAGAAGGCAGGAGAATGGGGTTAAGAGGAGGGAGATAGATCAGCCATGATTGAATGGCGGAGTAGACTTGATGGGCCGAATGGCCTAATTCTGCTCCTAGAATGCATGACCTTATGAACGTAGAATTAGTGTAAATGAGTTGTAGATGTTTGGTATCACAAAATGCTGGAGTAACTCAGCAGGTCAGGCAGCATCTAGGAGAGAGGGAATGGGTGACGTTTCGGGTCGAGACCCTTCTTCAGATGTTTGGCGAGGACTCAGTGGGCCAGAGGGCTGGTTTCCACGCAGTTACTGTAGTAATGTACAGGAATCAAGGGATATGGGGAGAAAGCAGGAACGGGGTACTGATTTTAGATGATCAGCCATGATCATATTGAATGGCGTTGCTGGCTCGAAGGGCCGAATGGCCTACTTCTATGTTTCTACAGGTGGCACTGGATGTCACTGGCGGTCAGGATTGATCCCGGGGGATCTGGAGCTGCGAGTGAGCTGGACTACCCGCTGCACTAACCACTCCACCACCCTGTTACTATCCACAGCACATTCAGGTCACAAGTTCATGAGTTCCTAAGTGAATAGGAGCAGAATTGGACCATTCGGCCCATCAAGTCTACTCCGCCATTCAATCGTGGCTGATCTATCTCTCCCTCTCCCTCTCAACCCCATTCCCCTGCTTTCTCCCCACAACCCCTGACACCCGTACCGATCAGGGTCAGCCATGAATGTCCGGGCCCACAAGACCAGAAAGGACAGAGTTAAACCACAATGCATCTTCCAATATTTCACACTCCATCAGTAACCATGATTCAAGATTCAAGATTCAAGATTCGAGTTATTGTCACATGTACCAATTAAGGTACAGTGAAATTTGAGTTACCATACAGCCATACTAAGTAAAAAGCAACAAGACACACAGCCACATCAAATAAAATTTAACATGAACATCCACCACAGCAGATTCCACATTCCTCACTGTGATGGAAGGCAATAAAGTTCAATCATCTTCCCCTTTGTTCACCATTCATTGCATCTGTGGAATCAACTTTACTGCGAAACCACGATATTTCTCCATATATTTGTTCCCCTTTGCAGTAATGTGCAAAATATTTTGAAAATGTTCCTGAGAGATAAAAATCATATTTGCTGTTCAAACATTGTTAAAAAGGCTTCAAAAATGCTGGAGTAACTCAGCGGGTCAGGCAGCATCTCAGGAGAGAAGGAATGGGTGACGTTTCGGGTCGAGACCCTTCTTCAGACTGAAGGCCCTTGATCAGTCTGAAGAAGGGTCTCGACTGGAATCGTCACCCGTTCCTTCTCTCCTGAGATGCTGCCTGTCACGCTGAGTTACTCCAGTATTTTGTGATACCTTCGATTTGAACCAGCATCAGCAGTTATTTTTCCACACAACTTGTTAAAAGTTGCCTACATCTGCCTACATCGCAAGGAAATAGACCCTTCGGCCCACATTGTTCATGTCGACTGAGTTTGGTTTCGTTTTGCGTCACGGTGGCGCAGCGGTAGAGTTGCTGCCTTACAGCGGATGCAGCGCCGGAGACCCGGGTTCGATCCTGACTACGGGCGCCGTCTGTACGGAGTTTGTACGTTCTCCCCGTGACCTGCGTGGGTTTTCTCCGAGATCTTCGGTTTCCTCCCACACTCCAAAGACGTTAATTGGCTGGGCAAATGTAAAAATTGTCCCTAGTGTGTGAAGGATAGTGTTAATGTGTGGGGATCGCTGGGCGTCGTGGACCCGGTGGGCCGAAGGGCCTGTTTCCACGCTGTATATCTGAATTTGAATCTGAAGATAGACACAAAATGCTGGAGTAACTCAACGGATTAGGCAGGTTCTCTGGAGAAATTAGCTAGGTGACGTTTTGGGGCGAGACCCTTTCATTTTGTTTAGTTCAGCTTAGAGATACAGCACGGAAACAGGCCCTTTGGCCCACCAAGTCAACACCAACCATCGATCACCTGTAAACTGTGCGGTAGAGTTGCTGCCTTACAGCGAATGCAGCGCTGGAGACTCAGGTTCGATCCTGACTACGGGCGCTGTCTGTACGGAGTTTGTACGTTCTCCCCGTGACCTACGTGGGTTTTCTCCGAGATCTTCGGTTTCCTCCCACACTCCAAAGACGTACAGGTTTGCAGGTTAATTGGCTGGGCAAATGTAAAAATAAAATTGTCCCTAGTGGGTGTAGGATAGTGTTAGTGTGTGCGGGGATCGCTGGGCGGCGCGGACCCGGTGGGCCGAAGGGCCTGTTTCTGCGCTGTATCTCTAAATCTTAAAAAAAATCTAAATCTAAACTTGTTCTGTCCTACACACTCATTCACTCACGGCAATTGACCAACAAACCCACATGTCTTTGGAAAGTGGGAGGAAACCGGAGCACCCGGTAAAAACCCACGTGGTCACAGGGTGGATGTACAAACTCTGTGCAGACAGCACCTGTAGTCAGGATCGGACTCGGGCCTTTGGCGCTGTAAGGAGGCAACTTTACCGCTGCACCACAGTTGGCCAATTAGTCACATTTACCTGCATTTGGCCCCGTAGCCCTCTAAACCCTTTCTTATCCATATACCTGTCTAAATATCTACTGAAAGTCATAATTATATTCGATGCTATCACGTCCACTGGAAGCTCGTTCCAGATAAGGTCTACTCTCTGAGTCACAGTGTCATAGAGTCATCGGCTCATGGAGTGATACAGGCCCTACCGCCCAACATGTCCCAGCTACACTAGTCCCACCTGCCTGCGCTTGGTCCATATCCCTCCAAACCTCTCCTATCCATGTACCTGTCCAACTGTTTCTTAAACGTCAGGATAGTCCCAGCCTCAACTACCACTTGTTCCACACACCCAGCACCCTCTGTGTGAAAAGGTTACCCCTCGGATTCCTATTAAACCTTTCCCCTTCACCATGAACCTATGACCTCTGGTCCTCGATTCCCCTACTCTGGGCAAGAGACTCTGTGCATCTACCCAATCTATTCCTCTCATGATTTTGTACATGTCTATTTGAACACTGAAAGAGTTGCTCCTGAGGTCCTTCTTACATCGTTTCCCTTTCACGTAAGTGGTTTTAGAATCCTCCACCCTGATAAAAAGGATTGTTCCTCATGAAGACTTTTTCTTTATTTGCTGTTTTATTATCTTCGGAAAAATTGAACGAGAAAAGGCATAAGAAAAAGGATTGAATACAGCGAGCAGGCACGGTGGCGCAGCGGTAGAGTTGCTGCATTACAGCCAGGGACCCGGGTTCGATCCTGACCTCGGGTGCTGTCTGTACGGAGTGTGTACGTTCTCCCCTTGATCTGCGTGGGTTTTCTCCAAGATCTTCAGTCTCTTTCCACATTCCAAAGACATACAGGTTTGTAGGTTAATTGGCTTGGTAAATGTAAAAATTGTCCCTAGTGTGTGTAGGATAGTGTTAGTGTGCGGGGATCGCTGGGCGGCGCGGACCTGGTGGGCCGAAGGACCTGTTTCTGCGCTGTATCTCTAAGCTAAACTAAACAAAAACTAAACAGCGATGTGAAAAGTGACACGGTCCGACCCTGACCTCGGGTGCTGTCTGTGCGGAGTTTTCACGTTCTCCCTGGGACCTGGTTGGTTTCCTCCGGGTGCTCCAGTCTCCTCCCACATCCCAAAGAGAAGGGTCTTGACCCGAAGAGTCACCTGTGCCTTCTCTCCAGAGATGCCCCCTGAGTTACTCCAGCATTTTGTGTCAATCTTTGGCTTTAGTTAAGTTAAATTTAGTGATACGGCGCGGAAACAGGCCCGTTGGCCCACCGAGTCCGCGCCGACCAGTGATCCCCGCACGCTAACGCTAACGCTAACCCTACACACACTGGGGACAATATTTTTTTACATTTATACCAAGCCAATTAACCTACAAACCTGCACGTCTTTGGAGTGTGGGAGGTAAACCGGAGATCTTGGAGAAAACCCACGCGGGTCACGGGGAGAATGTACAAACTGCGAACAGACGGCACCCGTAGTCGGGATCGAACTCGGGTCTCTGGCGCTGTGAGGCGGCAACTCTACCGTTGCGCCACCGCGCCGGGTTTGTGGGTTAATTGGCCGTCTGAATGAATAAGTTTATTGGCCATGTATGTGCGTACACAAGGAATATAAGAAAATAACTGCAGATGCTGGCACAAATCGAAGGTATTTATTCACAAAATGCTGGAGTAACTCAGCAGGTCAGGCAGCATCTCAGGAGAGAAGGAATGGGCGACGTTTCGGGTCGAGACCCTTCTTCATACACAAGGAATGTGCCTCGGTGCTCCGCTCACAAATGACAACACAGACGTACAGTTAACAATGAGGAATAAAGATTCTGTAAATCGGCCCCGCTGTGAGTTTGGGGGGGAGGGGGGGTGGGATGAGAACGTGGGATAACTGGGCGCCAACTGGCGCGGGATTTGGGCGGTGGATGGTGAGCGCTTACCCACTGGGCCTGAAGGGGCATTGTCTTCGCGCCCTGTCTCTCGATCGATCGCTCGATCAGTGTTTGAAATGTGGGCTCCCCTGGCTTAGCCCTGTCTGGGCATCAGACAACAAACGGGATAACAATGAGCAGCGGCTAAAGGAGGAATTACTCAGGGACGGCTCATTGCAAAGCAAAGCAGAAATAAAAAACCACTGATCCCAGCACAGACTAAACTGTCAGCCTGATTACGCGTCGGGATGGTTTAATGCCCGAGAGGTGACTGCATGTGGAACCCGTGACCCTTGTTGACCCCAGTGCCTGAGGTGGTTCCTGACCCACTTGGTTGTGTTTAGACAGTTACATCACCGCGAGAGGTCAGACTGTCAGCAAGGCCAGTAATCCTTCCTGTTTATTCTCAACGCCCTGTCTCCCGGACGTTTTGTGGTACCGACGCACAATCTTTCACACACCTATCTGATAACGTGGCACTCCTAACCCTTTCATCCCGCCCTTTCCTAACATCTTAATGGCCCTCTGAAAGCTTGGGCGTCAAGGTGAGTGATCGCATTTGTGACCCCGGTCCTTATTAACGTGTCCACACCTGATCACAGCTCAGGGATAATGCTTTTATAGAGACGTGTTAATACAACTGAATGACGCAAACGCTGCTCGGTCGGGGCGGGGATTCGGATCCGGATTACCCGGAATTTGGGCCTAATCTTCTTCACCGAGTGAAGGCAGGTTGAAGAACCCATGCTGCAGATGAACCGGAGTGGGCTATTACCCACCAGCATTGTGACCTCCATACCCCACCGTCACTGTAATGCAGATCAGCTCAGCGTAGATCACTTTCATCATGTCCTGTCCTCTCCACTCATCACTTTCATTTGTGTCGGCATCACTTTAAGATGCAGGAAGATTGTTCCCGATGTTGGGGAAGTCCGGAACCAGGGGTCACAGCTTAAGGATAAGGGGGAAGTCTTTTAGGACCGAGATGAGAAAACATTTCTTCACACAGAGAGTGGTGAGTCTGTGGAATTCTCTGCCACAGAAGGTAGTTGAGGCCAGTTCATTGGCTATATTTAAGAGGGAGTTAGATGTGGCCCTTGTGACTAAAGGGATCAGGGGGTATGGAGAGAAGGCAGGTACAGGTTACTGAGCTGGATCATCAGCCATGATCATATTGAATGGCGGTGCAGGCTCGAAGGGCCGAATGGCCTACTCCTGCACCTAGTTTCTATGTTTCTATGTGTCTGAAGAAGGGTCTCGACCCCAAACGTCACCCATTCCTTCACTCCAGAGATGCTGCCTGTCCCGCTGAGTTATTCCAGCATCTTGCGTCTGCCTTCGGTGTAAACCAGCATCTGCAGTTCCTTCCTACGCATTCGTTTTAGTTTAATTGAGTTTAGTTTTGACATGTGTTTCGTGTATCTTGTTGTGTTTTTATGACTGTTGGCAGACTAATTTCCCTCCTGGGATCAATAGAGTTCCATCCTATCGTATGGTATCGTATCATATCTTATACCCCCATGGTACAACTGTATTCCTTGTTCACAAGATGCTCACAGAGTAAATAGACAATAGACAATAGACAATGTGATCATGGCTGATCATTCTCAATCAGTACCCCGTTCCTGCCTTCTCCCCATACCCCCTAACTCCACTATCCTTAAGAGCTCTATCTAGCTCTCTCTTGAATGCATTCAGAGAATTGGCCTCCACTGCCTTCTGAGGCAGAGAATTCCACAGATTCACAACTCTCTGACTGAAAAGGTTTTTCCTCATCTCAGTTCTAAATGGCCTACCCCTTATTCTTAAACTGTGGCCTCTTGTTCTGGACTCCCCCAACATGTTCCCAACATGCTCCAGCATTTTGTGTCTACCTTCAATTTGAACCAGCATCTGCAGTTATTTTCTTGCACAAATCAATCGTGTTTGGCATATGCAAGAGTTTGACAGGTGTTACAGAGAGGAAGTGACTTCTTACTTTGACCGCCGGTCAAACAATCTGAACCCCCTAGTGGCAGCCATTGCTCGTCACCTTTGGATGTTTAGTTTGGAGATACAGCGCGGAAACAGGCCCTTCGGCCCACCGAGTCCGTGCCGACAGACGATCCCCGCACACTAATACTATCCTACACACACTGGGGACAATTTACATTTACACCAAGCCAATTAACCTACAAACCTGCACGTCTTTGGAGCTTGGGATGAAACTGAAAATCTCGGTGCAAACCCACATAGGTCGCGGGGAGAACGTACAAACTCCGTACAGACGGCACCCGTGGTCGGGATGGAACCCGGGTCTCCGGCGCTGTAAGCGCTGCAGGGCAGCGGCTCTACACCTGAGCCCGTGCCGTGATGCGATTTTAAAACCAGCTCAGACCGATCAGATGAAGATGTCTGTTGGCGGGTCGGGGGCTTTATTTTAAATGGCTTGTGTCGGATGTAGCTTACTGCTGGAACGCAGGTCAGGTTAGCTGCACTGCCACCTGTCTTGGCTGCAGTTGTCAAAGGGGGTTTGATGGACGCTGAGAAACTAATCTAAAGCTTTAGGAAATTAGCAGTTGGCAAATTGTCGGCTGTACTATATATAAGCACAGCGGACCGTGAGAGGATGTGAGTCTAATTTTGAGTGTGAGGTGTTAACGCAGTGAATGGTGGAGAGGTGGTGGTTAAAATAAGACTTATTGTGTCATGGGGAGAAGGCAGGTTAGGAGATAGAGATAGATAGAAACATAGAAACATAGAAAATAGGTGCAGGAGTAGGCCATTCGGCCCTTCGAGCCAGCACCGCCATTCAATATGATCATGACAATAGACAATAGGTGCAGGAGTAGGCCATTCGGCCCTTCGAGCCAGCACCGCCATTCAATGTGATCATGGCTGATCATCCAAAATCAGTACCCCGTTCCTGCTTTTTCCCCATATCCCTTGATTCAGTTAGCCCTCAGACTTAAATCTAACTCTCTCTTGAAAACATCCAGTGAATTGGCCTCCGCTGCCTTCTGTGGCAGAGAATTCCACAGATTCACAACTCTCTGGGTGAAGAAGTTTTTCCTCATCTCAGTCCTAAATGGCCTACCTCTTATTCTTAAACTGTGACCCCTGGTTCTGGACTCTGCCCAACATCGGGAACTTTTTTTCCTGCATCTAGCCTGTCCAATCCTTTAAGAATTGTATATGTTTCTATAAGATCCCCTCTCATCCTTCTAAATTCCAGTGAATACGAGCCCAGTCGACCCATTCTTTCATCATATGTCAGTCCCGCCATCCCGGGAATAAACCTGGTGAACCTAAACTGCATGCCCTCAATAGCAATAATGTACTTCCTCAAATTAGGAGACCAAGATTGCACACAATACTCCGGGTGTGGTCGCCCCGGGGCCCTGTACAACTGCAGCAGGACCTCCTTGCTCCTAAACCCAAATCCTCTTGCAATGAAGGCCAACATGCCATTAGCTTTCTTCGCTGCCTGCTGTACCTGCATGCTTACTTTCAGTGACTGATGTACAAGCACACCCAGGTCTCGTTGCACCTCCCCTTTTCCTAATCTGACACCATTCAGATAATAATCTGCCTTCCTGTTCTTGCCACCAAAGTGGATAACCTCATGTTTATCCACATTATGCTGCATCTGTCATGCATCTGCCCACTCACCCAACCTATCCAAGTCACCCTGCAGCCTCATAGCCCACGCTGCCACCCATCTTTGTGTCATCCGCAAACTTGGAGATGTCACACTTAATTCCCTCATCTAAATCGTTAATATATATTGTAAATAACTGGCACCGAGCCTTGCAACTCCCCACTGCCATTCTGAAAAGGACAGGTTAATTCCTACTCTTTGCTTCCTGTCTGCCAACCAGTTCTCTATCCTTGTCAATATGTATATAAATTATATACGCACACACACACACGCACACACACACACAAGTATATGTGTGTGTTTGTGTACATACATACATACACACATGCATACGTACATACGCACATACACACACATAAAACTAACAAACAATAATAGAGCAAAAAGGCAAAAGCAGTGCCCCCAAGTCTATGTATTTCAGAGCTTATTTGGAGGTTGTAGAGTTTAATAGCCTTGTGGCGGTGGGGAATAAATAAATACAGTCGAGGACTATTTCTTTCTGCTTTAGTCACTGATTGTCATTGTGACTAGCTCACAAACAAACTATAATGTTTTGATGAAGTACTGTGAGTTTAAAACAAACTAACGTTGAATTTTCTTAGAGCATAGAGGCATGGAGTCATGCAGCATGGAAACAGGCCCTTCAGCCAACCGTGCCCACTCCGACCAACCTGCCCATCGACACTAGTCCCACCTGCCTGCGTTTGGCCCATATCCCGACAAGCCAGCCTTTCCTACCCATGTGCCTGATGGGGTGTTATATTTTTAGGTAGGAATTCTATTTTTCTTCTTGGCCAAATCAATAAACTTTACATTAGACAGATCAATAACTGAATTCTCTCCGCATTTACCATTCGCAAAATGATTTAAAGCCTTTTATAGGACAACCAAGAGGGAGGTCATTGTGGCTCAGCGGTAGAGTTGCTGCCTTACAGCGCCCGGGTTCAATCCCGACTACGGGTGCTGTCCGTACGGAGTTTGTACGTTCTCCCCGTGGCCCGCGTGGGTTTTCTCCGGGTGCTCCGGTTTCCTCCCACACTCCAAGGACGTGCGGGTTTTTTAGGTTAATTGGCTTCGGTAAAAATTGCAAGTTGTCCCCAGTGTGTGTAGGACTAGTGCTAGTGTATGGGGATCGCTGGTCAGTGCGGACTCAATGGGCCGAAGAGCCTGGTTCTAGCGCTGTATCTCTACAGTCAAGTCTAAGGCAATTAATTTCACGATTAAGACTTTGGCTGCTCCCTTTGTGAATGTATGGAATTTTGAACACCAGCATCTAAAGGCTCAAAGTGATGGAAGCAGCATTTTTTCAGCATGGACGAACCAGCTTTTTAAAGTCCATTTGCTAATTTGCCTTTTGTGTACTAACACCAGTCTAAGGATAAGGTCATTCGTTTGTGAGTTTTACAGCAGTCTAACAAATCGCCCCAAACGTAAACACTGCTAGGTATTACAACAAAATAAGTGACCCGATCTTTCCAGGTTTAGGTCCTCGGTAATGTCGTGTAAATGTGGGAATGTGCCCTGCTGGGGTGAGGTTTTGGACCACTCTGTTACACACACGTTATCCTCTCAGTCTGAAGAAGGGCTGGAAAATGCTTCTCCCCATACCCCCTGACTCCGCTATCATTAAGAGCTCTATCTAGCTCTCTCTTGAAAGCATCCAGAAAATTGGCCTCCACTGCCTTCTGAGGCAAAGAGTTCCACAGATTTACAACTCTCTGACTGAAAAGGTTTTTCCTCATCTCCGTTCTAAATGGCCTACCCCTTATTCTTAAACTGTGGCCCCTTGTTCTGGACTCCCCCAACATTGGGAACATGTTTCCTGCCTCTAACGTGTCCAACCCCTTAATAATCTTATATGTTTCAATAATAATAATAATAATAATACATTTTATTTATATAGCGCTTTTCATATACTCAAAGACGCTTTACAGAGATTTTGAGAACATAGGGAAATTAATAAATAGATAAATAAGTAAATAAATAAATGAACAGAGAAAGGAGACAGTAGACAATAGACAATAGGTGCAGGAGGAGGCCATTCTGCCCGTCGAGCCAGCACCGCCATTCAATGTGATCATGGCTGATCATCTTTCGATAAGATCCCCTCTCATCCTTCTAAATTTCAGCGTATACAAGAATAGTCGCTCCAGTTTTTCAACGTACGACAGTCCCGCCATTCCGGGAATTAACCTAGTAAACCTACGCTGCATGCCCTCAATAGCAAGAATATCCTTCCTCAAATTTGGAGACCAAAACTGCACACAGTACTCCAGGTGCGGTCTCACTAGGGCCCTGTACAACTGCACACAGTACTCCAGGTGCGGTCTCACTAGGGCCCTGTACAACTGCAAAAGGTGGGGAAGGGGTGGTGCAAGTACTTCATAGGTTCACAAGTTCATAAATCGTAGGTGCAGAATTAGGCCATTTGGCCCATCTACTCTACTCCGCCATTCAATCATGGCTGATCTATCTCTCCCTCCTAACCCCATTCTCCTGCCTTCTCCCCATAACCTCTGACACCCGTACTAATCAAGAATCTGCCTTAAAGTTATCCACTGACTTGGTCTCCGCAGCATTCTGTGGCAAAGAATTCCACAGATTCACCACCCTCCGACTAAAGAAATTCCTCCTCATCTCCTTCCTAAAGGAACGTCCTTTAATTCTGAGACTGTGCCCTCTGGTCCGAGACTCTCCCACTAGTGGAAACATGCTCTCCACATCCGCCCGATCCAGCTTCGTGAATGATGTCAGCCTAATGTGGCTGGAGAAGGCTGTATTATCTTGTGATTTAATTGTATAATGTGCAGTCTCTGTCCTGAAACATGGACACTGGTCTTCAAGTTTCACTTCAAGTTACTCTGCTATCAGATTGGATTTTTTTTCCCCTCTTTGGATAAAATTGTTATCTGAACTTGTGTGTCATTAAAAAGCTTTTTCCTAAAGTGCCCCTCAGATTAAGTGGACTACTGGTGATAAAGCAGAACTTTGAAGAGATGGCTAAAAACACTTCCATTAATGTCAGCTCTAAGCAGACAATATCTCCCTCACCCCTTCCCAGGATGCACGAGTTTAGGTTGTGTTCCATCTGATCAGTTCAACCTCTTTCTCCAAATGTAATTTTCATAAGTGATTGTAGCCGGAATTAGGCCATTTGGCCCATCAAGCCCACTCCGCCATTCAATCACGGCTGGTCTATCTCTCCCTCCTAACCCCATTCTCCAGCCTTCTCCCCATAACCCCTGACACCCGTACTAATCAAGAATCTATCGATGTGTAGGAAAATAACTGCAGATGCTGGTACAAATCGAAGGTATCACAAAATGCTGGAATAACTCAGCGGGGACAGGCAGCATCTCTGGAGAGAAGGAATGGGTGATGTTTCAGGTCGAGACCCTTCTTCAGAATCTATCTATCTTTGGCTTAAAAATATACCCACTGACTTGGTCTCCACAGCCTTCTGCGGCAAAGAATTCCACAGTTTCACCACCCTCTGACTAAAGGAATTCCTCAATTTAAATTTTCGATTGAAATTTCCAGACTCTAATGATTTTACATAGTGCTGGGATCTCCTTCTCACTAGACTGCTGGGCTGGTGGCACTGGTAGACCTGCTGCTTCATGACGCCAGAGACCCATGTTCGATCCTGACTTCGGATGCTGTCTGTACGGAGTTTGCATGATCTTTTTACTTTTGTTTTCTTTGGAGATACAGGGGTGGAACAGGCCCTTCGGCCCACCAAGTCCACGCAGACCAACGAGCAGTATCCTACACACAAGGGACAATGAAAAATGTCCAATTTTAGCCCATAAACCTGTACATCTTTGGAGTGTGGGAGGAAACCGGAGCACCCGGAGAAAACCCACGCAGTCGTCGAACGTACAAACTCCGGCAAACAGATAGCACCGAGGTCAGGATGGAACCCGGGTCTCTGGCGCCCTGAGGCAGCAACTCTACCGCTGCGCCACCGTGCCGCCCCATGTTCTCCACATTCTCCCCATGACCGCATGGGTTTCCTCTGGGTGCTCCGGTTTGCTCACACATCCCAGAGACGTGCAGGTTAGAAGGTTAATTGGCCCTCTGTAAATTACCGCTGGTGTTTAAGGAGTGGATGAGAAAGTGGGATAACACAGGGCCGGTGTGAATGGGTGAGCGATGGTCAGCATGGCCTCGGTGGGCTGAAGGGCCTGTTTCCACGCTGCATCTCTAAACTAAACTAAAAAAACTAAGTTGGGAACTCCCATCAGTTAGAAGAATGATGGATCTGGGCAAGATTCTCATCACACCCAGGTCTACTCAAAGAGCAAGCGAACTTCATGTAAGAATATTAAAACCGTGTTCAGAGGCAGCTTACTATACATGGCTAATATGGATAGCTTTAATCTTTTTTTTAATTGTGAAGGATGTATACCCTTCTCCACGGATTGTCACCTTGTCGCGGTGGAGAAGCTTGTGTTGGTCCTGAGATCCTGAGAGCGATGTCGTCTGGAGCCACGCTCCTGGTAGGGTCACCCATGGCGGTAAGGTCGAGGGGGAGGTCCCTGACAAAGAGCGATACAACCAAGACCCCAACGGTAGAACAGGCGGAGGGAGGATGATGGCTGACTTTAGTGGAGGGTCACAACGGCTGGGAAGGCGGATGGATGAAGGCTGCAGCAGAAAAGGGTCCCCGGTCGTCTTGGACTCCACGCCACTGGATCCTGACCCAGATCTGTCAAGGACCGTGTGATGGCTGTCTGTGCACCAGTCTCCCCACGTTAAACAAAGTCACGCACAGGCGTCCTCACAAGAGAGGATGGTCATACTCGCTTTGAGTGACCGCCGATGATATCTTTGTGTTGCTACCACATAACAAAGTCTAGAAAACATGGCAGGCAAAGAAAATGTCTTTAAAAGAGTTTTCAATCATTTATAGAGTCATAGAGTCATACAAGAGGCCGTACTTGCCCACACCGACCAACATTTACACTAGCCCCTCCTGCCAGTGTATGGCCCATATCCTTCTAAACCTACCCTATCCATGTGGCTGTCCAAATGGCCCTTAAGGATAGCGGAGTGAGGGGGTATGGGGAGAAGGCAGGAACGGGGTACTGATTGAGAGTGATCAGCCATGATCGCATTGAATGGTGGTGCTGGCTCGAAGGGCTGAATGGCCTACTCCTGCACCTATTGTCTATTGTCTATTGTCTATCTTTGATCGGACTTTACTGGATTTACTTTGCACTAAACTTTATTCCCTTTGTCATGTATCTGCACACTGTGGACGGCTCGATTATAATCATGTATTGTCTTTCCGCTGACTGGTCAGCACGCAACAAAAGCTTTTCACTGTACCTCGGTACACGTGGCAATAAACTAGACTGAACTGAAATAGGATAGTCATAGAGTCTGTTGGCTGACTCAACTGTGACAATTATTTAGCAAAGTGAAAATTCACAGATAGAACCTGCATATCATGCAATAGAAACATAGAAACATAGAAAATAGGTGCAGGAGGAGGCCATTTGGCCCTTTGAGCCAGCACCGCCATTCATTGTGATCACGGCTGATCGTCCACAATCAGTAACCCGTGCCTGCCTTCTCCCCATATCCATTGATTCCGCTAGCCCCTAGAGCTCTATCAAACTCTCTTTTAAATTCATCCAGTGTATTGCCCCCCACTGCCTTCTGTGGCAGAGAATTCCACAAATTTCCAACTCTCTGGGTGAAAAAGTTTCTTCTCACCTCAGTTTTAAATGGCCTCCCCTTTATTCTTAGACTGTGGCCCCTGGTTCTGGACGCCCCCAACATTGGGAACATTTTTCCTGCAACTAGCTTGTCCAGAACTTTCATAATTTTATGCGTCTCTATAAGATCCCCTCTCGTCCTTCTAAACTCCAGTGAATACAAGCCCAGTCTTTCCAATCTTTCCTCATATGACAGTCCCGCCATCCTGGGGATTAGCTCTGGGATTCAGTCGTGCTTCCAGAGCATAGAAGTCATAGAGTCATAGAGTCATAGATAGAGTCATTTCGGGCAGAGATACATAGATTCTTGATTAGTACGGGTGTCCGAGGTTATGGGGAGAAGGGCAGGAGAATGGGGTTAGGAGGGAGAGATAGATCAGCCATGATTGAATGGCGGAGTAGACTTGATGGGCCGAATGGCCTAATTCTACTCCTATTCCTTATGACCAGGCAGCATGGAAACAGGCCCTTCGCCCCAACGTGTCCATGCTGACCAAGATGCCCCATCTAAGCTAGTCCCACTCACCCACATTTAGCCAATATCTCAGAACCTTTCCTATCCATGTTCCCGTCTAAATGTAGAAACAAGAAACTGCAAAAGGACAATAAAAGAAGCAAGAGGAAAAAAGTGTAATAACTGCAGTGAACTAACTTTGGTTTAGTTTGGTTTAGTTTAGAGATTTAGTTTAGCATGGAAACAGGCCCTCCGGCCTACCAAGTCCGCACCGACCTGCGATCCCCGCACGCTAACACTACCCTACGCACACGAGGGACAATTTACAATTTTTACCAAAGCCAATTAACCTACAAACCTGCACGTCTTTGGAGTGTGGGAGGAAACCACAGCTCCAGGAGAAAACCCACGCAGGTCACGGGGAGAACGTACAAACTCCGTACAGACAGCGCCCGTAGTCATGATTGAACCAGCGTCTCTGCCGCTGTGAGGAAGCAACTCTACCGCTGCGCCACCATGCTGGTTTACACAAAGGAACAATAAAGGACGCAAGAGGAAATAAAGTGTGATAACTGCATTGTACTAACTTTGCACAGCTGAATTTCTTTAAGGCTAAGTTATACCACCAATCAGCCAAAACATTATGACCACCGACAGGTGAAGTGAATAACATTGATTATCTTGTTACAATGGCACCTGTCAATGGGGTGGGATATATTAGGCAGAAAGTGAACAGTCAGTTCTGAAGAACGGTCTTGACGGGAAACGTCACCCATTCCTTCTCTTCTGAGATGCTGCCTGACCTGCTGAGTTACTCCAGCATTTTGTGAATAAATACCTTTGATTTGTACCAGCATCTGCAGTTATTTTCTTACACAGTCAGTTCTTGAAGTTGATGTGTCGGATGCAGGAGAAATGGGCAGGAGTAAAGACCTGAGCAACTGTGACAAGGGCCAAATTGTTATGGCCAGACGACTGGGTCAGAGCATCTCTGAAACGGCAAGGCTTGTGGGGTGCTCCCGGTCAGCAGTGGTGAGTACCGACCGACAGTGGTCCGAGGAGGGACAAACCACAAACCGGCGACAGACAGGGTGTTGGGCGCCCAAGGCTCATCGATGCGCGAGGGCAACGAAGGCTATCCCGTCTGGTCCGAACCGACAGAAGGTCGACTGTGGCACAAGTCACAGAAAGTTTTAATGGTGGCCACGGGAGGAATGCGTCACAATGCACAGTGCATCACACCCTGCTGCGTATGGGGCTGCACACGGAGGACCAACAGCATATTAGGCAGGTGGTCATAATGTTTTGGCTCATCGGGTCGTAATGTTTTGGCTGATCGTTGTATGTGACTTCAGCAAACTCAATGCAACAAGCCGCAGAAAACTAGGACCAACTTTACAATTTTCATTAGGCTTGTCATATGTTTTTTTTAGTATTGATTTTCCAAGAGTGAACAGGACTTTCGCATGTAAGGTGACCTGCAGTTTTGCCTGGAGGAGACCTGAAGGTTATGTTGGCGTTCATGTGGCAATGAATCTCGTGGAGGATACGGTACAGAGTCAAATCTTTCAGGGAAGGTGATAGACATGAGGATGTACAGCCCATGAACCTTCTATTACTCTGAAGATGGGTCTCAACCTGAAACGTCACCGATCCAAGTTCTCCAGGGATGCTGCCCGACCTGCTGGAGGTTAGAAGATTGAGGGGGGACCTCATTGTAACCTACTAAAGAATGAAAGACCTGGATAGAGTGGGTGTGGAGAGGACCTTTCCACTAGTGGGAGTGTGTAGGACCAGAGGTCACGGCCTCAGAATAAATGGACGTACTTTTAAAAAGGAGATGAGGAGGAATTTATTTAGTCAAGGGGAGGGTGAATCTGTGGCACAAAATGCTGGAGTTACTCAGCGGCTCAGGCAGCATCTCTGGAGAGAAGGAATGGGTGACGATTAGGGTCGAGACCCATCTTCAGACTGATGTCAGGGGAGTGGGCGGGACAGAGTTAGAATGTAGTCGGAGAAAGTAAGTCTGGTGGGAGAACTGGGACGGGGGAGGGGATGGAGAGAGAGGGAAAGCGGGGGCTATCTGAAGTTGGAGAAGTCAATGTTCATACCGCTGGGGTGTAAACTGTCCAAGCGAAATATGAGGTGCTCTTCCTCTAATTTGCGCTGGGCCTCACTCTGGCAATGGAGGAGGCCCAGGACAGGAAGGTCAGATTGGGAATGGGAGGGGGAGTTAAAGTGCTAAGCCACCGGGAGATCAGGTAGGTTAAGGCGGACTGAGCGGAGGCGTTCAGCGAAACGATCGCCGAGCCTGCGCTTGGTCTCACCGATGTACAGGAGTGAATCTGTGGAATTCATTGCCACAGACAGCTGTGGAGGCCAAGTCAATGGGTATTTTTACAAAATGGGGATTGACTGGTGTTTGATTAGTGAGGGTGTCAAGGGGAGAAGGCAGGAGAATGGGGTTGAGAGGGAAAGGTAGATGGCGTGATTGAATGGCGGAGTGGACTCGATGGACCGAATGGCCTATTTCTACCTCTATGACTAATGAACGTGGAGAGGAATGTGGAGAGGAACGTGGAGATGGATGGAGGCCCACAATAGCCTGGGACTTGCCTGCAACATGAGAACCACAGCATGGACTTTGAACACCTTATACGGGTGTCAGAGGTTATGGGGAGAAGGCAGGAGAATGGGGTTAGGAGGGAGAGGCAGTTCGGCCATCAGCCGGCAATGGCCTATTTCCTTTATCATGGTTACTTTTTTGCATGTCTTTCATTCAACCTTCTTTATCTCTCCACATCGTCGTTCATATCTCTCGTTTCCCTGATCCCCAGCCAGTCTGAAGGACGGGTCTCGACCCGAAACGTCGCCCATTCCTTCCCTCCAGAGATGCTGCCCGCCCCGCTGAGATTCCTCCAGCTTTTTGTGTCTGGCCGTGATTGAATGGCGGAGTGGACTTGATGGGGCCGAACGGCCTAATTCTACTCCTTGTGATCTTATGAAACTCTGATCCCTGCTTGTGGAGTTAGTGAGCGATCACAAGAACACAAGAACACAAGAAAATAGGAGCAGGAGTAGGCCAACCGGCCCCTCGAGCCCACTCCGCCATTCAATACGATCATGGCTGATCCTACCCCAACCCCCTTCCCACTATCGCCCTTCTTCCCACCCAAAAGAACCGTGTGATCTCGTGGGAGAGGCGAAAAACCGGATAAAAACCCAGGCCAATTTGGGAAATTGCCAACACAAAGACTGCTCGCTTGAAGTTCAAACTCAAGCCAAACTCATTGTATCGTTACGTTTGATGGCTGGGTTGTGTGGTCACCAACGCCGCCTGGCGTTTGAAGAGTTAACCTGAAAACCGGGTACGTTTACACAATTCAGAGTGTTGGATAGACTAATAAATTATGTCAAGACCAAATTCCAGCCTTGGAAAATACAATACAGTGTCAGAGTGATTCAGAAGGGGATAATGACCCTGGATTAATCATAGAATACTTCTTTTTGTGTTCTAAGGTCATGTAGGCTGTCAAAAACCAAGTTCAGGAAGCATATTTCATTTGGCTTAATACGGCTTTAATCGTGTGTAAACTTCCCAAGCTACATAGACGACATCACATCAGTCATCAGATCCGATGGACTTAGAGGTTGCAAAATTTTTGTATGTGTTTATTGTTTCATTTTATTAATAGACCGTTGGGCTCGGTTTTGTTACCAAGGCCTGGTGACAAGCTCTGAGTCCAATGGCGCTCGGATGGGTGTTTACACAAAGATGTTTCCTTCAGATTAATCGGAGGAGAAAAGATGATCTGATTTCGCTAAAGTGCATTGAACGAGAAAGGGAGGACTGGTGGAGTTGCTGCCTCGCGGGGCCAGGAGGCCCGGGGTTGGACCTGACCACGGGTGCTGTCTGTGCGGAGTTTGTACGTTCTCCCCCTGACCTGCGTGGGTTTTTGACATAGACTTTAGAGATACAGCACCGAAACAGGCTCTTCGGGCCTACCGAGTCCGCGCCGACCAGCGATCCCCGCACACTAACGCTTTCCGACAAGCTCTAGGGACAATTCACATTTATACCAAGCCGATTGACCTACTAACCAGGATGTCTTTGGAGTGTGGGATGAAATTGGAGCACCCGGAGAAAACCCACGCAGGTCACGGTGAGAATGTAGTACAGCACCCATAATCCGGATGGAACCCGGGTCTCTGGCGCTGTTAGGCAGCAACACTACCGCCGCGCCACTGTGCCACCTTAGTTTTCTCCGACTGCTCCAGTTTCCACCCACATCCCAAAGAGGTACAGGTTTGGCCTCTGTAAATGATCACTTGTGTGTTCCGGTAATCGCTGGTCGGTTCGGACTTGGTGGGCCGAAGGGCCCGTTTCCTCACTGTATCTCCAAAACTAAAACTAAAAGTTAAACAAAAAAATACTGTCGAGCTTTAGTAGTCAATGTGTTAAGAGCGTATGAAGTTCGACAAAAATTCAGAGTGGAAACAGGCCCTTCGGCCCACCGCGTCCATGCCGACCAGCGATCTCCATACACTAGCACTAACTATCCTGCACACACTGGGGACAATAGACAATAGGTGCAGGAGTAGGCCATTCGGCCCTTCGAGCCAGCACCGCCATTCAATGTGATCATGGCTGATCATTCTCCATCAGTACCCCGTTCCTGCTTTCTCCCCATACCCCCTGACTCCGTTATCCTTGAGTTGCTTTATAAATGAAGATCCTTAATTTACACTTGTACCACACACATTAACCTGCAGACCTGTACGTCTTTGGAGTGTGGGAGGGAACCGGAGCACCCGGGGGGGAAACCCACGCATGCGGGTCACGGGGAGAACGTACAAACAGCACTCGTAGTCAGGATCGAACCAGGGTCTCTGGCGCCGTGAGGCAGCAAATCTACCACTGCACCAAAGTGATTATTTACTGGTAACAGTCTCCACAATGCTACAGGGAACCAACCCAATTTGACTTCAAAAGAATGAAGCAAGAAATGTAATTAAAATTCCCATGTTTGTTCGGACACTTCCTCCTTTGACTTGCTGCCCAGGTTCACACTGGCATGCACTTTCCTAAAGACCAGGAGCCTTAACAGTGTGGGAGAGAGAATGGGCTAGACGTTCCCTATTCATACATTCACCTCACCGCCCCGTTCAGCTAATCGTGTTCTGTTATTGGCGAACACAATCAGGCCATTGTATCAGCTTGAAGTGTATTTTCCAACAAGCTGCCACTTCCTCTGCTCGGGGAAGTGAGTGCAATGCATAGCTGTCAACGGGCGCTGGAGAAATGATTTTTTTTAGTGCGTTGCAAAGTCTCCAATGTGCAGCGTGTTTAGACGCCAAGCAAGGTTCGCAAGCAGGTCCGGCCTCTCTCAAAGAATGGCGCCCTTTCCCAGGCCCTTGGGTGTCGGGTGGTGCACTTCCTAGTCAGTCAGCTGCCCGATTGTCCCACGGAAGTGCGGAAACCAAGCACCAACAAAGCAAATGGGAGATGCGAACGAAGGAATGGGCAGAGTCTCTTGCCCAGAGTCGGGGAATCCAAGACCAGAAGACACAGGTTCAAGGTGAGGGGGAAAAGATTGAATAGGAATCTGAGGGGCAACGTCTTCACACAGAGGGCGGTGGGTGTATGGGACGAGCTGCCGGAGAAGGTAGTCGAGGCTGGGACTATCCCAATGTTTAAGAAACAGTTAGACAGGTACATGGATTGGACAGGTTTGGGGGGATATGGATCAAGCGCAGGCAGGTGGGACTAGTGTAGATGGGACATTGTTGGCCAGTGTGGGCAAGTTGGGCCGAAAGGCCTGTTTCCACAATGTATCACTCTATGACCCTATGACTCTGGTTTGCACCCAAGACGGAAACAAAATGCTGGCGTAACTCAGCGGGACAGGCAGCATCTCTGGAGGGAAGGGATGGGTGACGTCTCGGGTCGAGACCCTTCTTCAGACTGAGAGTCAGGGGCGATGGAGTCTAGAGGTGTGGATGGGTAAGGTGTGAAAATGACAGATCGAAGCGGACAATGCTCAAGGAAATGTAGAATGGTTCGTTCGGGAGAGAGCAGCATCTCTCTGAAGAAGGCAGGAGAATGCAGGAGAATGGGGACTGAAGAAGGGTCTCGACCCGAAACGTCACACGTTCCTTCTCTCCAGAGATGCTGCCTGACCTGCTGAGTTACTCCAGCATTTTGTGATACCGTAGAATGAATGGTAGGAGGACAGAAGAAACGGTTTAAGGACTGCCTCAAAGTGTCCATCAAAGACTTGGACATCAACCTCAGCCCTTGGGAGTCTCTTGCTCTGGACCGTCCAACCTGGCATAGCAAGCTCGCCACAGGAGCCCGTGCAGCAGAGAACAGACGCACTGCAGAGGCCCAGAGGAAACGCACCGCGCGCAAGGCCCGGGCTACCTCCACTTCCACTGCAGCACCCATCCACTTGTGTCCTAGTGTGGGCGTGCCTTCCGGGCCCGGAGTGGCCTCACCAGTCACTTCCAGACCCACAGTCACCAATCATCCAACTGAAGGTGAAGTCATGGTCATCTTCCAACCTGAAGGACGAACAACAGAATGAATGGTTCATTGTTAGCTGAGGGGAAGGTGACAACGAGGCACACAATCAGCCATATTTAATCTGGAGGACTAGTAGGACTGGTAGAACTAGTATGAGAAATATTGGATTTGCGATGGTTGTGAAGATTCACGAAAGAGGTTTGAATCACCAGGGTTCAATGAACTGAAAAATGGCCCAAAAAATCAATCTCTTACCAATAACGTCAGAGTCTTGAACAGGACAAAACACTAACTAAAATATAAATTATGGACGTTATATATTATATTATTGTATACGGACAGATATAGAAGGGCCCCGACCTGAAACGTCACCTATCTATGTTCTCATAGACAGAGACATAGAAAATAGGTGCAGGAGGAGGCCATTCGGCCCTTCGAGCCAGCACCGCCATTCATTGTGATCATGGCTGATCATCCACGATCTCCAGAGATGTTCATCTCCAGAGCAGAATTAGGCCATTTGTGCCATTAAGTCGACTCTGCCACTAAATCATGGCTGATCTTTCAACCCCATTCTCCTGCCTTCTCCCCATAACCCCTGACACCGGTACTTATCAAGAATCTGTCAGTCTCGGCCTCAAAATTACCACTGACTTGGCCTCCACAGCCGTCTGTGGCAATGAACTCCACAGATTCACCACCCTCCGGCTAAAGAAATTCCTCCTCATCTCCGTTCGAAAGCGTATGTCCTTTTATTCTGAAGCTGTGGCATCTGGTCCTCGACTCGGCCACTAGTGGAAACATCCTCTCCACATCCACTCTATCCAGGCCTTCCCCACTATTTGGTAAGTTCCCCCCTCATCCTTCCAAACTCCAGAGTAGACAATAGACAATAGGTGCAGGAGTAGGCCATTCAGCCCTTCGAGCCAACACCGCCATTCAATGTGATTATGGCTGATCATTCACAATCAGTACCCCGTTCCTGCCTTCTCCCCATACCCCCTGACTCCGATATCCTTAAGAGTTCTATCCAGCTCTCTCTTGAATGCATTCAGAGAATTGGCCTCCACTGCCTTCTGAGGCAGAGAATTCCACTGATTCACAACTCTCTGACTGAAAAAGTTTTTCCTCATCTCTGTTCTAAATGGCCTACCCCTTATTCTTAAACAGTGGCCCCTTGTTCTGGACCCCTTGTACAGGCCCAGTGGCGTCAAACGCTCATCATACATTAACCCATTGATTCCTGGGTTCATTCTCGTAAACCTCCTCTGGACCCTCTCCAATGCCAGCACATCCTTCCTCAGATTATGGGCCCCAAAACCGCTCACAACACTCCAAATGCGGCCTGACCAGCACCTTACAGAGCCTCAGCATGACATCCCTGCTTTTTATATCCTAGTCCTCTCAAAATAAATGCTAGCATTGTGTTTGCCATTAAACCCAATGAACTTAAATAACCTATTTAAGTTCAAAGAATTGAAACAAGGCATCAAAAACCCGGTTCAAGAACAATTTCTTCCTAACAACCCTCGGGCTCTTAAACAGGACAAAGCGCTAACTAAAACATGAACTATGAACATGTTATTTATTATATTGTGTATATATTATCATGTGCACAGACAGATATAGTCTGAACAAAGGCCCCGACCTGAAATGTAACCTATCCCTGCTCTCTGGAGATGCTGCCTGACCTGCTGAGTTATGCTAGCATTTTGTGACATTTGGACTATCTAGGTTGCCCGAAGGACAGGGTTTTTTTTTGCAGAAGTACTGGTATCATTAATTTAATGATTTTTCTAGTTTGTCGTATAATAGTCAATAGACAATAGGTGCAGGAGTAGGCCATTCGGCCCTTCGAGCCAACACCACCATTCAATGTGATCCCTGCTTTTATATCCTAGTCCTCTAATATCTAATATCTATGAGTATTGCATTTACAGGCCTAATGTGCTTCTGCAAATAAGAATTTCATTATCTGCTGTCCTTATATCCAAATACTAAAGCTCTCGTTTGTTTGTTTGTTTGTTTGTTTGTTTGTTTGTTCCTGAACTACTGCCAAAACGGTCCACGATAGCGCGACAACTTTAGGCCCGCCTTGCTCACCGTCGTCCCTTTGGTGCTAATGGAAGATGTTTCATTGAAATCGGTGTTATAAAGTTATTCACATTTTAAAGTTTAAATCTATCTCCTACGGAGGGAGGGAGGGAGGGAGGGGGGGGGGGGGGTGAGGAAGGGGGGAGGGGAGGAGGATAAGGAGGATAAGGGTGGTTGAGGGAGATGGTGGGGGAGGGGAAGAGGGGAGGGGAGGGGAGGAGGGGAAGAGGGGAGGGGAAAGGGGGAGGGGGGGAGGGGAGGGAGGGAGGAGGGGAGGAGGGGAGGAGGATAAGGAGGATAAGGGTGGTTGAGGGAGATGGAGTGGGGGGGGAGGGGAAAGGGGAAGGGGAGGAGGAGGGGAGGGAGGGGTGGAGTGGGGGAGTGGGGGAGGAGAGGGTGCTACACCAATGCAGGAGAGGTTTGGGCCCAACGGGTTCACTTGGTCCAGTATTCTAATATTTCCTGTTATCTTCAATGACTTCAGTCCTTTAATCCTCACATGATGATCACAAGGAACTAATTTCACTCCTCCTTATCTGACAATCTTTGCCTCCTTTTTATCTCATGGTTTTGTCCACCCTTCTGCCATTCAAATGTATTGGTTTACATCTCAGGATGTGACCCTTGTTCAGACTATATCTGTCTGTACACATGATAATATATATACATGATAATACTCTCCGAGATCGTCGGTTTCCTCCCACACTCCAAAGACGTACAGAATTGTTGGTTAAATTAGCTTGGTATAAAATTGTAAATTGTCACGGTGGCACAGCGGTAGAGTTGCCGCCTTACAGCGAATGCAGCGGCGGAGACTCGGGTTCGATCCTGACTACGGGCGCCGTCTGTACGGAGTTTGTACGTTCTCCCCGTGACCTGCGACTCGATTTCTCCGAGATCTTCGGTTTCCTCCCACACTCCAAAGACGTACAGGTATGTAGGTTAATTGGCTGGGTAAAATGTAAAAAATGTCCCTTGTGGGTGTAGGATAGTGTTAGTGTGCGGGGATCGCTGGGCGGCGCGGACCCGGTGGGCCGAAGGGCCTGTTTCCGCACTGTATCTCTCTCTCTCTAAATCCAAAATCTAAAAAGCCCCTAGTGTGTGTAGGATAGTGTTAATGCCCGGGGATTGCTGGTCGGTGCAGACTCGGTGGGCCGAAGTGCCAGTTTCTGTGCTGTACCTCTAAACTAAACTAACCAACCCCCCCCCCCCCTCCCCATCTCCTGTATCCCCCCAATCAGCTGTGGAAACAAGAAACCAGCAGACACTAGTTTGTGTTCTCCAGAGATACAGTTTGACCTGCCGAGTTACTCCAGCACTTTGTATCCAGCTATCACTTGCCAGGCTTGTTCCACCCCTACCACTCTTTTCCAATCTTGCTCCAATCTGCCCCCTTGCTCCAATCTGCCTGAAGAAGGGTCCCAAACTGAAATGACGCCCATCCATTTCCTCCACTGATGTGCAGGACGAAGCTGCAGATGCTGGTTTAAACCGAAGATGGACACAGAATGCTGGACTAACTCAGCTGGACAGGCAGCATCTCTGGAGAGAAGGAATGGGTGACGTTTCGGGTCGAGACGAGTCTGAAGAAGGTGTCTCGACCCGAAACGTCACCCATTCCTTCTCTCCAGAGATGCTGCCTGACCCGCTGAGTTGCTCCAGCACTTTGTGTTTTAGATAAGAAGTGACGTTTTGCACCATAACCACTCCATTCTGTGTCTAGTTTAGTTTAGTTTAGAGATACAGCGCACAAACAGGCCCTTCGGCCCACCGAGTCCATGCCGACCAGCGATTTCCCCCCCACATTAGCACTATCCTACACACACTAGAAGCAATTATACATTTATACCAAGCCTATTAACCCACAAACCTGCACGTCTTTGGAGTGTGGGGGAGGGAAACCAAAGATCTCAGAGAAAACCCACGTAGTCACGGGGAGAACGTACAAACTCCGTACAGACGGCGCCCATTAATGTGATAATTGTTTATTTTGTAAACTGCCGATACAGGCGGCTTTTGTTTGATCACATTTTGCTTTGTATGTTTGTATGTTTTTCTTTGGAATAAAACTTTTATATTTAAAAGTATTTAAGGTCAGGAGTGAACCCAGGTCTCTGACGCTGTGAGATAGCAGCTCTACCACTGTGCCACTGCGCTGCCCTTTAGAATTTCCCGAAGCTTAACTTTTACGAATGCCATTTTGCTGAGGTGAAAAATCACTTGTGAATTGCATGCAACCTATTAATAAAAAATGTACACATTCAAAAAATAATTTTTTTTAAAAAAATAGTCGGGATGGAACCCGGCTCTCTGGCGCCGTGAGGCAGCAACTCTACCGCAATGTCATGCAATGATAAATGACTTGCCTGGTACTAGGTTGAGATACTTGGTCCTTGCTGGAGCAGCTGAAGATATGAATGACTAATGTCTCATTGACATCTGGTGCTGTGGTAACAATGGTAACCTCTCGGTGCTACTGACCGTTTCCACAGACCGTGTCCAGTTTGGCCACACAACGCCCCAGTTGTAACATAACGTTAAATATTCGACAGTCAGCACCTCTTGGACGGCCAGAACCCTTTTCCCCCATGGTTGAAACGTCCAACTCTATGGGGCACAGCTGCAAGGCGAGAGGGGGGACGTTTAAAGGAGATAGAAACATGGAAACATAGAAAATAGGTTCTGCCCTTTCGAACCAGCACCGCCATTCGATATGATCATGGCTGATCATCCAAAATCAGTAACCCCGTTCCTGCTTTCTCCCCACATCCCTTGGTTCCGTTAGCCCTAAGAGCTAAATCCAACTCTCTCTTGAAACATCCAGTGAATCGGCCTCCAGTGCCTTCTGTGGTAGAGAATTCCACAGGTTCACAACTCTCTGTGTGGGCGAGGAAGTGCGGGACGCGTTCCAGGGTGGTGGGGGCCTGGAACGCGCCGGGAGAGGTGGCCGGTGGAGGCGGATATACGATAGTGGTGTTTAAGAGGCTTTTATATAGGCGCATGGATACGCAGTGGGATATGGATCACGTGCAGGCAGATGAGATCATTTTAACTTGGCTTCATGTTCGGCATGGACATAATGGGCCGAAGGGCCTGTCAGATGCATCTGGAATTTAGAAGGATGAGAGGAGATCTTATCGAAACGTATAAGATTATTAAGGGGTTGGTCACGTTAGAGGCAGGAAACATGTTCCCAATATTGGGGGAGTCCAGAACCAGGGGCCACAGTTTAAGAATAAGGGGTAGGCCATTTAGAACTGAGATGAGGAAAAACTTTTTCAGTCAGAGAGTTGTGAATCTGTGGAATTCTCTGCCTCAGAAGGCAGTGGAGGCCAATTCTCTGAATGCATTCAAGAGAGAGCTAGATAGAGCTCTTAAGGATAGCGGAGTCAGGGGGTATGGGGAGAGGGCAGGAACGGGGTACTGATTGAGAATGATTAGCCATGATCACATTGAATGGCGGTGCTGGCTCGAAGGGCCAAATGGCCTCCTCCTGCACCTATTGTCTATTGTCTATTATCCCTTCTTCAGACAACTAAATCAGCTTGCTGGCTGTTATCATTGATGTGGAGTCTTCGTTTCTGTAGAGCACCAATGAATATACTTCAAAAATGCACCATCAGCTCCAAAGACCTTTGGGACTTGCGAAGTTATGAAACTTTTTTCACACATACATCTGTTTTTGCTGAAGAATTTCATCCTTGAAATTTGTTCCATTGCTTGAGGATGGGGGGGGGGGGTTTTAAGCCATTTTTAGTCGCTCCTAATTAATCCCGACATGGTGTCATTTTCAGCCGAGTTGTCCTGTAATTGATAGCAGAGTGGAAGGATTTCTGATGCCAAGATAGCACGAAGTTAATGAAGAACTTTTTTTATCGGTATTTATCTCATTTTAATTCATCAAATGCTGATGGTAAGTTGGACCATTTTGTGGTTAACACAAACTTTCCTGTGCTATTACCAAAAATACTTTTTTTTCTCTTCTATGCGTGTAGAAGTTGAACTGCAGATGCTGGTTTATACTGAAGATAGACACAGAGTGCTGGAGAACTCAGTGGGCCAGGTAGCATCTCTGGAGAAAAAGGATGGCTGATGTTTCGTGTCGGGTCAGAAGAAGGGTCCTGAGCTGAAATGTGTCTGAAGAATGTTGGGGGTGTCCAGAACAAGGGGCCACAGTTTAAGAATAAGGGGTAGGCCATTTAGAACTGAGATGAGGAAAAACTTTTTCAGTCGGAGAGTTGTGAATCTGTGGAATTCTCTGCCTCAGAATGCGGTGGAGGCCAATTCTCTGAATGCATTCAAGAGAGAGCTAGATAGAGCTCTTAGGGATAGCGGAGTCAGGGGGTATGGGGAGAAGGCAGGAACGAGGTACTGATTGAGAATGATCAGCCATGATCACATTGAATGGCGGTGCTGGCTCGATGGGCCGAATGGCCTCCTCCTGCACCTATTGTCTATTGTCTATTGTCTAAGAAGGATGCCAACCTCTAATTTAAAGTCGCCCTTGCTTACAGGAGCGCCATTGATGGCGGTACATTGTTGGCTGGTGTGGGCAAGTTGGGCCGAAGGGCCTGTACCTACGTTGTATCCCTCTCTGACTCGATCACTCTAGTAGTGCCAGTCTGAAGAAGGGTCTCGACCCTAAACGTCACCCATTCCTTCCATCCCAAGAGATGCTGCCTGTCCCGCTGAGTTACTCCAGCATTTTGTGTCTATCTTATCCAGCATCTGCAGATCCTTTCTGCAACATGAAATATCTTTCCGCCCGCACCCCACTTCCTGTCTAGTCCTCGCCTTAGCTTGTGGTCCGTCGCGTATGTTTCAGACCTCCGCGATCTGCCAGCAATTTCACGGAGCGGTCTCTCTGGATCCTTATTTTTATATTAGTGGCTTCACTTCAGGCAACCTTCCAACACAACCCTTTCTGCGCACACACACACACACACACACACACACACACACACACACACACACACACACACACACACACACACATACACACACACACACACACGCACACACACACACACACACACACACACACACACACACACACACACACACCAACACACCAACACACACACACACACACACACACACACACACACCAACACACCAACACACACACACACACACACACACACACACACACACACACACACACACACACACACACACACACACACACACACACACACACACACACACACACACACACACACACACACACACACACACACACACACACAAAAGTCCAGAAGCACAGAAGCACAGAAAAATCTCCTGCACAACAAAGTTATGGCAGTCCATGTAAAGTATGGCCCAGAAAGAGAAATGTAGACTTTCACTTTATTTGTACAAGTCGGAAATGTTGCCACCTCTTCACGGATCCACAATTTCTGCTAAAATAATGCCAGGAAATATGACTTCAGTCGTAGAGCGATACAGTGTGGAAACACGCCCAACTTGCCCACACTGGCCAACATGTCCCAGCCACACTAGTCCCACCTGCCCGCGCTTGGCCCATATCCCTCCAAACCTGTCCCATCCATGTAAGCTGTTTCTTAAACATCGTGATGGTCCCAGCCTCAACTACCTCCTCTGGCAGCTTGTTCCATACACCCACCACGCTCTGTGTGAAAATGTTACCCCTCAGATTCCTATTAAATTATTAATCCCCTTCACCTTTACTGTCTAGTAATAGGTGAACACAGGCAATGGGATTTACCAATAGCAAGAGGAGTTGAGTATAGGAGCAAAGAGGTTCTTCTGCAGTTGTATAGGGACCTAGTGAGTCCACACCTGGAGTACTATGTGCAGTTT
Source organism: Rhinoraja longicauda (assembly GCF_053455715.1). Taxonomy (NCBI): domain Eukaryota; kingdom Metazoa; phylum Chordata; class Chondrichthyes; order Rajiformes; family Arhynchobatidae; genus Rhinoraja; species Rhinoraja longicauda. The sequence continues at coordinate 64,701,111 of NC_135961.1, read as the reverse complement.
TGGAATTTGAGGAAGGATATTCTTGCTATTGAGGGCGTGCAGCGTATGTTTACTAGGTTAATTCCCGGAATGGCGGGACTGCCATATGTTGAAAGACTGGAGCGGCTAGGCTTGTATACACTGGAATTTAGAAGGATGAGAGGGGATCTTATCGAAACGTATAAGATTATTAAGGGGTTGGACACGTTAGAGGCAGGAAAACATGTTCCCAATGTTGGGGGAGTCCAGAACCAGGGGCCACAGTTTAAGAATAAGGGGTAGGCCATTTAGAACGGAGATGAGGAAAAACATTTTCAGTTAGAGAGTTGTAAATCTGTGGAATTCTCTGCCTCAGAAGGCAGTGGAGGCCAATTCTCTGAATGCATTCTAGAGAGAGCTGGATAGAGCTCTTAGGGATAGCGGAGTCAGGGGGTATGGGGAGAAAGCAGGAACGGGGTACTGATTCAGAATGATCGCCCATGATCACATTGAATGGCGGTGCTGGCTCGAAGGGCTGAATGGCCTACTCCTGCACCTATTGTCTATTGTCTACTGTCTACTGTCTATTGTTATAACATAGTAAGTGAAACACTGGCCTTTGTCCAATAATCTGCCTATCGAAAGCCCTCCTCGCCTGTCTTCACCTGTTACCGGCCACCTTTTGGTTTAGTTTAGAGTTACAGCTCGGGAACAGGCCCTTTGGCCCATGTGTCTGCACCGACCACCGATCCCCGCATATTAACACTACTCTACATCAAGAACCATTTACATTTCTACCAAGCCGATTAACCTACAAACCTGCACGTCTTTGGAGTGTGGGAGGAAACCGAAAATCTCGGAGAAAACCCACGCAGGTCACGGGGAAAATGTACAAACTCCATACAGGCAGCGCCCCTAGTCAGGACCGAACCCGGGTTTCTGCCGCTGTGAGGCAGCAACTCTACCGCTGCGCCACCATCTGCCCATCCTCTCTTCTAGCTTTCACTCCCTCTCCTCCCGTTACCTACAATCAGTCTGAAGAAGGGTCTCGACTCGAAACGTCACCTATCAACGTTCTCCAGACATGCAGCCTGGCCCGCAGAGTTACTCCATCACTTTGCGTCTTTCTATGTCTTCACATGTTCTGTTAGTATTGTTGGTTGCGCCAGAATTTGCAGCGTGTATTTAGGGGGGCGCAGCGGTAGAGCTACTGCCTTACAGCGCCAGAGATCCGGGTTCGATCCTGACTACGGGCGCTTGTCTGTACGGAGTTTGTACGTTCTCCCCGTGACCTGCGTGGGTTTTCTCCGGGTGCTCCGGTTTCCTCCCGCACTCCAAAGACGTACAGATTTGTAGATTAATTGGCCTGGTACAAATGTAAAATTGTCCCCAGTGTGTGTAGTAGGCTAGTGTTACTATGTGGGGATCGCTGGTCGGTGCGGACCCGGTGGGCCGAATGGCCTGTTTTCGCCTGTTTCTCTAAACTAAACTAAAAGGTATTGCTTCTTGCCCATGCATTATTGTCTGCACCCATTACATGTGTTCACTGTGTCTGTTCATTCATGGATTGTCACATTAGCTTTCACAGTTTGTCAGTGCATGTGTTAATGTGTGTTTGGATAAGCTTACCTTGCATGCCTCTGCACTGTAAGTACCCGCCAAGCATAACAACATTGTTTGCTTACCTTAGATAGCTTTAGGTCTGACATGTAAGATTCTACACGTGTTATACATGCAAACTCAGCCTTTGATGTTGTTACCATGCCTCTTACACATGTTAAACCTGGCTGCGGGTGGGTGGGAGTGGGAGAAATGAACAGGCATCTTATCGTTTCCATCTTGCCTTTAAGTCATAACAAAGATAGACACAAAATGCTGCTGCAACTCAACGGATCAGGCAGCAGATAGACATAGAGTCGTGCAGCGTGGAAACAGGCCCATCAGCCCGACTTGACCAACATGCCCCATCTACACGAGTCCCACCTGCCCGTGCTTGGCCCATATCCCCCAAAAATGAAGGGTCTCGACCCGAAACGTCACCTATTCCTTTTCTCCAGAGATGCTGTCTGACCTGCTGAGTTTCTCCAGGGTTTATCTTCCCTCTGAACCTGTCCTGCCCATACACCCGTCCAAATTTCTGTTAAACGTTGTGCTAATGACCCTGCCTCAATGACCTCCTCTGGCAGCTCGGTCCATACACCCACCACTCTCTGTGTGGAAAAAGTGACCCCTCGGGTTCCTTGTTGAACTGAAAATTCCTCTCTCCTAAAACCCATATCGTCTGAATTGAAGCACAGAGGGGGAGAATGTGAAATAAAAGCACAAGAAATTGTAGATAGAGTCATAGAGTGATACAGCGTGGAAACAGGCCCACCGGCCCAACTTGCCCACATCGGCCAACATGTCCCATCTACACTAGTCCCACCTGCCTGCGTTTGGCCCATATCCCTCTAAACCTGTCCTATCCGCGTACCTGTCTAAATGTTTGTTAAACGTTGCGATAGTACCTGAAAACTTTGCGATTGTACCTGCAATGTTGCAATAGTACCTGCGATATTGGAATCTTGAGCAAAATGGCAAGTGCCAGAGGAACTCAGAGGGTCAGGCAGCATCTGTGGAGGGTCAGGCCATTTCTATCCATAGAGACATAGTGTAAAACTTCAGAAAGAATCACGAGAGGAATAGATCGGGTAGATGCGCAGAGTCTCTTGCCCAGAGTCGGTGAATCGAGGACCAGAGGACATAGGTTTAAGGGGATTTAAGATTTAATTGCCAATCCAAGGAGTAACTTTTTCACACAAAGGGTGGTGGATGGATGGAATGAGCTGCCAGAGGAGGTAGTTGAGGCTGGGACTAACCCAACGTTTAAGAAACAGTTAGACAGGTACAAGGACAGGACAGGTTTGGCGGGATATGGACCAAACATAGGCAGACGGGACAAGTGTAGCTGGGACATGTTGGTCGGTATGGGCAAGTTGGGCCGAAGGGCCCGTTCCCACGTTGTATCTCTCTGACTATGAGAAAATTGTAGAATTGGAAGTTGGAGAGGGGATCTTATAGAGACGTATAAAATTATAAAAGGACTGGACAAGCTAGATGTAGGAAAAATGTTCCCAATTTTGGGGTAGTCCAGAACCAGGGGCCACAGTCTTAGAATAAAGGGGAGGCCATTTAAAACTGAGATGAGAAGGGACTTTTTCACCCAGAGAGTTGTGAATTTGTGGAATTCTCTGCCACAGAGGGCAGTGGAGGCCAAATCACTGGATAGATTTAAGAGAGAGTTAGATAGAGCTCTAGGGGCTAGTGGAATCAAGGGATATGGGGAGAAGGCAGGCATGGGTTACTGATTGTGAATGATCAGCCATGATCACAATGAATGGCGATGCTGGCTTGAAGGGCCGAATGGCCTCCTCCTGCACCTATTTTCTATGTTTTCTATGTTAATTGGCTTGCTTAAAACTTCTTAAAAATGTGTGCGAATCCGGTTGGGAAAATAAGGCGTGGATATGTTTCCCAGAAATCTGAAGAGTTCCGCAGCAAATATTATCGTTCTGGTTTTTGTTTGCGATGAGATTACTCAAATGTAAATAATGTGGTTATATTTGCATTTGGTTGAAACTTTCCTTTTTTGGATTTGAAGGTTCACGTTTTCAATACTTGGAAATTCTCCATAACTGGAGGGCAAGTTTGGAATGCGTACAGAGGTACATGGTGTCACAAAGTGCTGGAGTAACTCAGTGGGTCAGGCAGCATCTCTGGAGAACATGGACACGGAGTGCTGGAGTAACACAGCGGGTCAGGCAGCATCTCTGGAGAACATGGACACAGAGTGCTGGAGTAACTCAGCGGGTCAGGCAGCATCTCTGGAGAACATGGACACGGAGTGCTGGAGTAACACAGCGGGTCAGGCAGCATCTCTGGAGAGAAAGAATGGTTGACGTTTCAGCTCGAGAACCTTCTTCAGACTGAAGAAGCATCTCGACCCGAAACGTCACCCATTCGTCACTGGAGAAAAGGAATAGGTGTCTGAAGAAGGGTCTCGGCCCGAAACATCACCCATTCCTTCTCTCCAGAGATGCTGCCTGACCTGCTGAGTTACTCCAGCATTTTGTGTCTTCCTTCAGAATATGTGAACATAGTATAGTGTAAACAGGTGTTTAGTGCGTCACGGTGGCGCAGCGGTAGAGTTGCTGCCTTACAGGGAATGTAACGCGGGAGACCCAGGTTCGATCCTGACTACGGGTGCTGTCTGTACGGAGTTTGCACGTTCTCCCTGTGACCTGCGTGGGTTTTCTCCGAGATCTTCGGTTGCCTCCCACACTCCAAAGACGTACAGGTTTGTATTTTAATTGGCTTGGTAAATGTAAAAATTGTCCCCAGTGGGTGTCGGATAGTGTTAGTGTGCGTGGATCGCTGGTCGGCGCGGGCCCGGTGGGCCGAAGGGCCTGTTTGCTCGCTGTATCGCTAAACTAAACTAAGCTAAAGACAACAAAAAAGGAAGTCTAGTACGTAAAAAGCAAACAATAACCGTACAAAGACAATGTATATTGGAGCTTATTTGAGGTTGAAGTGTTTAAGAGCCTGAAGGCTGTTGGGAACAAGATGCTCCTGAACCTGGATGTTACAGTTTTCAGGCTCCTGTACCTTCTTCCCGATGGCAGGGGTGAGATGAGAGCGTGGCCAGGGTGGTGTGGGTCTCTGATGATGCCGGCTGCCTTTTTGAGGCAGTGACTCTTGTAGATCCCTTCGATGGCGGGGAGGGAGGACAGTGCCCGTGATGGACCGGGCAGTGTTCACCACATTTTACAATCTCCTTTGTTCCTGGGCTGCCGAACCAGGCTGTTGATGCAACCAGTCAAAATGCTCCCGACTGTCCACCTGTGGAAGATCAGGAGAGTATTCATGGACATCGGGCGGCGCGGTGGCGCAGCGGTTGAGTTGTTGCCTCACAGCGCCAGAGACCCAGGTTCAATCCTGACGATGGGTGCTTGTCTGTACGGAGTTTGTATCTCCCCGCTCCCGTGACCTGCGTGGGTTTTCTCCGGGATCTCCGGTTTCCTCCCCACTCTCCAAAGATGTACAGGTTTGTCGGTCAATTGGCTTCGGCAAAGATTGCCAAGTCAAGTCAAGTCAATTTTTATTTGTATAGCACATTTAAAAACAACCCACGTTGACCAAAGTGCTGTACATCAGATCAGGTACTAAGAAACGAACATACAATGGGCACACAAACATAACAGCACATACATAAACAGTTCACAGCGCCCTCTCAGAGGGCCTCAAACGCTAGGGAGTAGAAATAGGTTTTGAGCCTGGACTTAAAGGAGTCGATGGAGGGGGCAGTTCTGATGGGGAAAGGGATGCTGTTCCACAGTCTAGGAGCTGCAACCGCAAAAGCGCGGTCACCCCTGAGCTTAAGCCTAGACCGCGGGATAGTCAGTAGCCCCAAGTCGGCCGACCTGAGGGACCTGGAGATAGATTGTAAATTGTCCCTCGTGTGTATGATAGTGTTTGCATACGGGGATCGCTGGTCAGCGTAGACTCGATGGGCTGAAGGGCCTTATTTCTGCGCTGCATCTCCAGAACAAATTAAAACATAACTCATAAAACATGATGCCTGCGTTGCGGTCTGTACATTTGATTTCCACCCATTAAAATGTCCAGGCAAACATCGCTGGTGAGTCATCGTGAAGCTAAAAATACTAGCCAGGATCTTATTAATTATTTTATCTTATCACGTCAGAGCATTATCTATAGTAAACATAGGATCGTATGATGTAATCCATTCTTGCTTGCTGTTTCATTTTTTGCACACCATATTTCTTGATATAACTCAGTCAGTCTACGCCCAAATCAAATTATATTATCACTTATTCGGTGCCATTTTACGGGAAACTTGTTCTGAGCACAGGTCTTAAAGCACATTGATATATCATGAGTTGGAAGGAACTGCAGAAGCTGGTTTAAACCAAAGATAGACAGAAAAATGCTGGAGTAACTCAGCGGGTCAGGCAGCATCTCTGAAGAAAAGGAATGGGTGACGTTTCGGGTCAAGACCCTTCTTCAGACTGAGAGTCAGGGGAAAGGGAAACGTGAGTTTTAGACAATGATAGAGAGAGTTACAGGACAAATGTGCAAAAAGTAACGGTGATCAAGGAAAGGAACAGTGCCTCATATTTCGCTTGGCCAGCTTACAACCCAGCGGTATGACTCTCGATTTCTCTCACTTCAAGTAACCCTTGCATCCCCTCCCTCTCCGTCTCTCCCCCACCCTAGTTATCGTACTAGTTTCACAAAATGCTGGAGTAACTCAGCGGGTCAGGCAGCATCTCAGGAGAGAAGGAATGGGTGACGTTTCGGGTCGAGACCCTTCTTCAGACTGATGTCAGGGGGGCGGGACAAAGGAAGGATATAGGTGGAGACAGGAAGATCTGGGAAGGAGGAGGGGGGGCGAAAGAGAGGGACGTCTCGACCCGAAATGTCACCCATTCCTTCTCTCCTGAGATGTTGCCTGACCTGCTGAGTTACTCCAGCATTTTGTGAAATAAATACTTTCGATTTGTACCAGCATCTGCAGTTATTTTCTTACAGTACTAGTTTCACTGTCGTCCTGTTGAGTTTCACTGTCTGTGTAACTCCTTATCACCTTCCCCACACCCAACAATGGACCATTGTGGGCTCCACCTTTCCGTGATCGTCGTTCCTTTTTTGCATATCTTTCATTCATTTGCTCTGTATCTCTCTACATCGCCGTCTCCATCTCTCGCTCCCCATTTCCCCCTGACTCTCAGTCTGAAGAAGGGTCTCGACCCGAAATCTCACCCATTCCTTCCCTCCAGAGACGCTGCCCGGCCCACTGAGTTACTCCAGCATTTTGTGTCTATCTTGGAAATATTATGGACTGTATATAAAAATTATGAGAGCCACAGACAAAGGTAGACAATCAGCATCTGGGATGGAAAAATCAAATACTGCAGGGCATAGCTTTAAGTTGACAATAGACAATAGGTGCAGGAGGAGGCCATTCGGCCCTTCGAGCCAGCACCGCCATTCAATGTGATCATGGCTGATCATTCTCAATCAGTACCCCGTTCCTGCATTCTCCCCATACCCCCTGACTCCGCTATCCTTAAGAGCTCTATCCAACTCTCTCTTGAAAGCATCCAGAGAATTAGCCTCCACTGTCTTCTGAGGCAGAGAATTCCACAGATTCACAACTCTCTGACTGAAAAAGTTTTTCCTCATCTCTGTTCTAAATGGCCTACCCCTTATTCTTAAACCGTGGCCCCTGGTTCTGGATTCCCCCAACATTTCCTGCCTCTAATGTGTCCAACCCCTTAATAATGAGAGGGGTGAAGTTTAAAGGTCACGTATGGGGCCAGATTTTACACAGAGGGTGGTGGGTGCCTGGAACACGCTGCCAGGGGTGATGGTGGAGGCAGATACAATAGTGACGTTTAAGAGACTTTTGGATAGGCACATGGGTATGCAGGGAATGGAGGGGTATGGGTTGTGTGAAGGCAGATAAGAGATGGTCTAGCCATCATCAATCATCATCATTATGATGATGTTGCCAGGTTTACGAGGATGTTGCCAGGACTAGAGGGTGTGAGCTGTCGGGAGAGGTTGAGCAGGCTGGGTCTCTATTCCATGGAGCGCAGGAGGATGAGGACTGATCTTCTAGAGGTGTACAAAATCATGAGAGGAATAGATAGGGTAGATGCTCAGAGTCTTTTACCCAGAGTTGGGGAATCGAGGACCAGAGGACATAGGTTCAAGATGAAGGGGAAAAGATTTAAGAGGAATCCGAGGGGTAATTTTTTTCACATAGAGGGTGGTGGGTGTATGGAACAGGGAGGTAGTTGAGGCTGGGACTATCCCATCGGTTAAGAAACAGTTGGACAGGTACATGGATAGGACAGGTTTGGAGAGTAATGGACCAAGCGCAGGCAAGTGGGACTAGTGCAGCTGGGACATTGTTGGCCGGTGTGGGCGAGTTGGGCCGAAGGGCCTGTTTCCACACTGCATCTATGACTCTATCGCATTCAGCACAGTGGTGCAGCAGTAGATTTGCCGCCTTATGTAGTCAGACAGTCCGAAGAAGGGTCCCGATCTGAACAGTCACCCATCCTTTTTCTCCAGAGATGCTGCCTGACCCTCTGAGTTACTCCAGCACATTGTGTCTGTCTTCAGTGTCGACCAGCATCTGCAGTTCCCCTTCCAACACAATTCTCAACTTGTGGGCGTGAATGTTTCACATTCTTGAGCCACCACCATCTTTAATCCCATATTACACCACCATTTAAATCAGAGGCCACAAGGACATTGTGGACTGTTCACTAAGTGATGGAGAACATAAGGCTACTTATGTTTACTGAGACTATTGTGTGTGTGTGTGGCTGATGTCTCGTTTTATAAACTTAGAGCACAACCTGTAATGAAAGGCCTGGATAGAGTGGACGTAGAGAGGATGTTTCCACTAGTGGGAGAGTCTAGGACCAGAGGGCACAGCCTCAGAATAGACAATAGGTGCAGGAGGAGGCCATTCGGCCCTTCAAGCCAGCACCACCATTCAATGTGATCATGGCTGATCATTCTCAATCAGTACCCCGTTCCTGCCTTCTCCCCATACCCCCTGACTCCGTTATCCTTAAGAGCTCTATCTAGCTCTCTCTTGAATGCATTCAGAGAATTGTCCTCCACTGCCTTCTGAGGCAGAGAATTCCACAGATTCACAACTCTCTGACTGAAAAAGTTTTTCCTCATCTCAGTTCTAAATGGCCTACCCCTTATTCCTAAACTGTGGCCCCTTGTTCTGGACTCCCCCAACATTGGGAACATGTTTCCTGCCTCTAACGTGTCCAACCCCTTAATAATCTTATACGTTTCGAGAAGATCCCCTCTCATCCTTCTAAATTCCAGTGTATACAAGCCTAGTCGCTCCAGTCTTTCAACATATGATAGTCCCGCCATTCCAGGAATTAACCTAGTAAACCTACGCTGCACGCCCCCAATAGCAAGAATTAAAGGACGTTCCTTCAGGAAGGAGATGAGGAGGAATTTCTTGAGTCAGTGGGAGGTGACTCTGTGGAATTCAACTGTGGAGGCCCAAGTCGATGGATATTTTTAAGGCAGAGATAGATAGATTCTTGATTGGTACGGGTGTCAGGGGTTATGGGGGAGAAGGCAGGAGAATGGGGTTAGGAGGGAGAGATAGATTGTCCATGATTGAATGGCAGAGTAGACTTGATGGGCCGAATGGCCTAATTCTCCTCCAATCATTATGAGCATGAACTTGTGAACCACAAGGATATGTTATTGTTGCAGATCATGCCACATTTCCATATTGGGCAAACTGCACCATGAGAATCTTGTTTCTTCAAAGCAGTTGTCATCTTATTTGGAAAAGACGTTCCATTTTTGCAGATAATCTTTCAGACATGGACATGGATGGTTTCAACTAAGCATTTTTTTGCGGTCTGGCTTTTCTACAGATTTGCTGATATTATTATTATTTTAGCAAATGAAATATAAAAAGCAAAAAGAAGCAAAAACAAAATCTTAAAATAGACATGCTCGAGTCAACCCACATTTCCCTTTTTATGGGGTGCGTGTTTAAAAAAAACGTATATATAGAACGTAGAAAAGTACACGTCAAGATAAACTAACCTTATCTGATTGCCTGTAATCTATATCCCTGCCTACCAAAAAGCCCCTTAAGCAACATCTTTGCACACACAGGGTGGTGGGTGTATGGAACGAGCTGCCAGAGGAGGTAGTTGAGGCCTCGACTATCCCAACGTTTAAGAAACAGTTAGACAGGTACATGGATAGGACAGGTTTGGAGGGATATGGACCAAGCGCAGGCAGGTGGGACTAGTGTAGCTGGGGCACTGTTGGCCGGTGTGGGCAAGTTGGGCCGAAGGGCCTGTTTCCACACTGTATCACTCTATGACCACTATTGTATCCGTCTCCACCTCCAATCCTGGCAGTGCGTTCCAGGCACCTAAACAGTCTCTGTGTAAAAAAAAAACCTGCTCTGCCCATCTCCTACTGATTGAGTATGATCAGCCATGATCACATTGAATGGTGGTGCTGCCTCGAAGGGCCGAATGGCCTACTCCTGCTCCTATTGTCTATTGTCTATAAACTTTGCCCCTCTCACCTTATAGCCATGCCTTATATCCTTTGATATTTCCACCCTGTGAGAATAGTTCAGCCTGTCTACCCTATTAGTTAGAAGAAGGAGTAGGAAGTATGAAGAAGGGTCTCGACCCGAAACGTCACCATTCCTTCGCTCCAGAGATGCTGCCTGTCCCGTTGAGTTGCTCCAGCTTTTCAGTTTAAACCAGCATCTCTAGTTCCATCCTACCCTATAAGTAACGCTAACTTTCGTTTCTATAGGGCTTTTCACACCCTCTGCGGCTTTTAACAAAGTTTTAATGAGGAAATAACTAGTGCAGAAACAAGAAGCTGCCGATGCTGGTTTACCGAAGAGGGCACTACCAAGAGTGGGTGGTATTGTAGATAGTGAAGATGCTTGTCAAACATTGCAACAGGATCTTGATCGGTTGGGCAGGTGGGCTGAGGAACGGTTGATGGAATGTGATACGGAGAAACGCGAGGTGTTGCATTTTGGAAAGTCTAACATGGGGAGAGGAGAGGATCGAGGAGAGCAGGTGCATGTTCCTTGAAAGTGGCTGCCTCACACAAAGATAGGTTGGCCAAAAAGGCTATCGGCACGTTGGCCTTCATCAGTCAGAGTACTGAGTGTAGAAGTTGGGAGGTCATGTTGCAGTTGACATGTGATGAAAGAATGGGTCGACTGGGCTTGTATTCACTGGAATTTAGAAGGATGAGAGGGGATCTTATAGAAACATGTAAAATCCTGAAGGGATTGGGCAGGCTAGATGCAGGAAAAATGTTCCCGATCTTTGGGGGAGTCCAAAACCAGGGGTCACAGTTTAAGAATAAGAGGGGAAGGCCATTTGGGACTGAGATGAGGAAAAACTTCTTCACCCAGAGAGTTGTGAATCTGTGGAATTCTCTGCCACAGAAGGCAGTGGAGGCCAATTCATTGGATGTTTTCAAGAGAGAGTTAAATTTAGCTCTTAGGGCTAACGGAATCAAGGGACATGGGGGGAAACCAGGAACGAGGTACTGATTTTAGATGGTATCACAAAATGCTGGAGTAACTCAGCGGGTCAGGCAGCATCTCAGGAGAGAAGGAATGGGTGACGTTTCAGGTCGAGACCCTTCTTCAGACTGATGTCAGGGGGGCGGGACAAAGGAAGGATATGGGTGGAGACAGGAAAACAGTGGGAGAACTGGGAAGGGGGAGGGGAAGAGAGGGATAGAGGAGCTATCTAAAGTTAGAGGAGTCAATGTTCATACCACTGGGCTGCAAGCTGCCCAAGCGAAATATGAGGTGCTGTTCCTCCAATTTGCGGTGGGCCTCACTATGGCACTGGAGGAGGCCCATGACAGAAAGGTCAGACTGGGAATGGGAGGGGGAGTTGAAGCGCTCAGCCACCGGGAGATCAGGTTGGTTAAGGCGAACTGAGCAAAGGTGTTGAGCAAAACGATCGCCGAGCCTGCGTTTGGTCTCGCCGATGTAGAGAGGTTGACATCTGGAACAGCGGATACAATAGATGAGGTTGGAGGAGGGGCAGGTGAACCTCTGTCTCACCTGGAAAGACTGTTTGGGTCCTTGGATGGAGTCAAGGGGGCAGGTAAAGGGACAGGTGTTGCATCACCTGCGGTTGCAGTGGAAAGTGCCTGGGGGGAGGGGGTGGTTTGGGTTTCCTACCCTACACACATTAAGAACAATTTTACATTTTTACCAAGCCAATTAACCTACAAACCTGTACGTCTTTGGAGTGTGGGAGGAAACCGAAGATCTCGGAGAAAACCCACGCAGGTCACGGGGAGAACGTACAAACTCCGTACAGACGGCCCCTGCGGTCGGGATCGAACCCGGGTCTCAGGCGCTGTAAGGCAGCAACTCTACCGTTGCGCCACCGTGCTGACCTTATATAAATGCTAATTATTTTTATCTGTATAACTAAATCTGGAATTCAATGAGAGGAGATTACGGAACATGTACAAAGGAAGATCAACAAAAAAAATGCTGCAAAAAAAGAAGCTTTGAGGACAGAAATATATATATTTGTTAAGTACGCAGAACAGTACAGCACAGGAACAGGCCCTTCAGCCCACAATGCTTGAGCTGAACATGACTCCATGTTAAACTGGTTTCCTCTGCCTAAACGTAGGGTTGCCAACTGTCCCGTATTAGCCGGGACATCCCGTATTTTGGGCTAAATTGGTTTGTCCCGTACGGGATTGCCCTTGTCCCATATTAGGCCCGGGGGGGCTCTGTAGGCCCGGACTCTGTAGGCCCGGACTCTGTAGGCCCGGACTCTGTAGGCCCGGGGGGCTTTGTAGGCCCGGACTCTGTAGGCCCGGACTCTGTAGGCCCGGACTCTGTAGGCCCGGACAGTGTAGGCCCAGACAATGTAGGCCCGGACAGTGTAGGCCCAGACAATGTAGGCCCAGAGGCACGGGCGCCACCTAACAGAGGTTGCGTAGCAACCAGGCTCTCGGCCCGGGCGGCCTCCATTGGTGGAGCGGGAGCACGTGGCCGCAGGCTGGGTGAGGTCACCTAGTCCCTTATTTGGGAGTGAGATAGTTGGCACCCCTTGCCTGCACGTGATCCTTATCCCTCTATTTTCAGGTGCCTATCTAAAAGCCTCTTAAACACGGGTGCGTGAATCTGTGGAATTCATTGCCACAATGTTCACTCCACATTCCCTATAGAATTCTTTGCTGTGGAGGCCAACTCAATGGGTATTTTTAAGGCGGAGATTGACCGATTCTTGATTTGTACATGTGTCAGGGGTTATGGGGAGAAGGCAGGAGAATGGGGTTGAGAGGGGAAGATAGATCAGTCACGATTAAATGGCAGAGTAGACTTGATGGGCCGAATGGCCTAATTCAGCTCCTAGAACGTATGAACATATGAACGCTACTATGGTATCTGCCTCCACCACCACCCTTGGCAGCGTGTTCCAGGCCCCCACCACCACCTTCTGCCCCACAGTCCTCCATTAAACATTCCCCCTTCTGCCCCACTGTCCTCCATTAAACTTTCCCCCTTTCTCCCATCTTATAGCTAATATGGCCATTAAAAATAAAATGATGAGTGGCATGGATACGGTTAGGGTTGCCAACTTCCTCACTCCCAAATATGGGACAAGGTGACGTCACTGCCCCGTGCCTCACGTGACCTCACCCAGCCAGCGGCCATGTGATCCCGCTCCATCAATGGCGGCCGCCCAGACCGGGAGACAGGGTTGCTACGCAACCTCCGTTAGGCGAACACACTTGGCCCCACTCCCCGAACACACTCCGTTAGCCTACACTGTCCCGGCCTAATACGGGACAAGGGCGGTCCCGTACGGGACAAACCGATTTAGCACAAAATACGGGATGTCCCGGCTGATATGGGACAGTTGGCAACCCTAGAAAAGGTTGACAGTCAGAATCTTTTTTGGAAATGTCCAACACTGGCGTGCATAGGTTAGAACTCGTGTACGGGCCATCGTTAGTTGGCTTGGACTCGTGTACGGGGTGATTGCTAGTTGGCTTGGACTAGTGTACGGTGCGATCGTTAGTCGGCTTGGACTCGTGTACGGTGCGATCGTTAGTCGGCCTGGACTCGTGTACGGTGCGATCGCTAGTTGGCTTGGACTAGTGTACGGTGCGATCGTTAGTCGGCTTGGACTCGTGTACGGTGCGATCGTTAGTCGGCTTGGACTAGTGTACGGTGCGATCGTTAGTCGGCCTGGACTCGTGTACGGGGTGATCGCTAGTTGGCTTGGACTAGTGTACGGTGCGATCGTTAGTCGGCCTGGACTCGTGTACGGGGTGATCGCTAGTTGGCTTGGACTAGTGTACGGTGCGATCGTTAGTTGGCTTGGACTCGTGTACGGGGTGATCGCTAGTTGGCTTGGACTAGTGTACGGTGCGATCGTTAGTCGGCTTGGACTCGTGTATGGGGTGATCGTTAGTCGGTCTGGACTCGTGTACGGGGTGATCGCTAGTTGGCTTGGACGAGTGTACGGTGCGATCGTTAGTCGGCTTGGACTCGTGTATGGGGTGATCGTTAGTCGGTCTGGACTCGTGTACGGGGTGATCGCTAGTTGGCTTGGACTAGTGTATGGTGCGATTGTTAGCCGGCTTGGACTCGTGTATGGGGTGATCGCTAGTTGGCTTGGACTCGTGTATGGGGTGATCGTTAGTCGGCTTGGACTAGTGTACGGTGCGATTGTTAGCCGGCTTGGACTAGTGTACGGGGTGATCGCTAGTTGGCGCGGACTCAGTGGGCCAAAGGACCTGTTTCCACGCTGTATCTCCAAACTAAACTAAACTAGACTTCAGACCTGTTCCAACTGGCAAAACCACATGAGTCAGACAGTTCCCACCCTTTCCAATACTCCAACGTTAGCTGATCTTTCCAAAATGGGTTTTTAATAGTCAGCCGTGGTGTTTATTTTTATTTACTGTAATAAATATATCGTCAAGCCTTCTTAAAACAAAATTGCAGTAGGCGGGTTTTATAATAAGCTGCGTGAGAATGGAACACTCTTGCCGTTTATTGGTCCGTCTGTTTCCTTCCCAACTGCGACAACAACTTTTTTGTTTTTGTTTAGGTCTTGATCAGGAACCCACATCTTCCCCACATCAAAATACGTCTGCTCAGAAGGCAGGGTTGGTGTTGGTTTTGTTTGTGATCCTGAGGTTTGAAGTGGTCTGCCTTGATTCACAGAGGCCACGCGATGAGAATTGACTCACAAAGACCGCTGAAGTGAGTCAGTGCGTAAAAGCCCATAAAAAGTCCCTCAGAGTGTGTGTGTAGGATAGTGTTAACCCGGGTTCGATCCCGACTACGTGTGCCGTCTGTACGGAGTTTGTACGTTCTCCCCGTGACCTGCGTGGGTTTCCTCCGAGATCTTCGGTTTCCTCCCACGCTCCAAAGACGTGCAGGCTTGTTGGTGAATTGGGCTTGGTATAACTGTAAATTGTCCCTAGTGCCTGTGAAATAGTGTTAATGTGCGGGGGTCGCTGGTCGGTGTGGACATGGTGGGTCGAAGGACTTGTTTCCATAGATAGGCACAAAAAGCTGGAGTAACTCAGAGGGAACAGGCAGCATCTCTGGAGAGAAGGAACTGGTGACGCGGAAATACGTGTGATGTGTTTAGTTTTGTTTAGAGACACAGCGCGGAAACAGGCCCTTCGGCCCACCGAGTCCGCGCCGGTCTCCCCACATAGTAACACTATACCAAGCCAATTAACCTTCAAATCTGCACGTCTTTGGAGTGTGGGCGAAAACCAAAGATCTCGGAGAAAACCCACGCAGGTCACGGGGAGAACGTACAAACTCCGTGCAGACGGCGCCCGTAGTCGGGATGGAACCCGGGACTCCGGCTCCGCGAGGCAGCGACTCTACCGCTGCCCCTCAGGGAGAACGTAAGGATAGCGGAATCAGGGGGTATGGGGAGAAGGCAGGAACAGGGTACTGATTGAGAATGATCAGCCATGATCACAGTGAATGGTGGTGCTGGCTCGAAGGGCCGAATGGCCTCCTCCTGCACCTATTGTCTGTTGTCTATAGAACGTACAAACTCCCACATGCTTGCTTGCTTTAATCCAGAATCTCTGAATCATAAAATACCAAGAAAATGACTTGCTTTGCCCACGCCAGCTCTTTGACTGAGTCATCTCCTTTAGTATCACACCATATTTTTCTCCAGCGCGCTATGAGTCAGTTTTCCCCAAAAATGTCTCTTTTATTTTAAAGATCCCGTCGATCCCAATTCCCTGATAAATAATAGTACCTTAATAGTACGGCACAGGAACAGGCCCTTCGGCCCACATTGTCCATGCTGAACATGATGCCACGTTAAGCTGACCACCTCTACCTGCACGTGATCCTTCTCCCTCCATTCCCTGCATATCTCTGTGCCTCTCTAAGTTCATACGTTCTTTGAGCAGGATTCGACCCATCAGGTCTACTGTACCGTTCAATCATGGCTGATCGATCTCTCCCTCTCAACCCCATTCCCCTGCCTTCTCCCCATAACCCCTAACACCCGTGCTAATCAAGAACATGGCAATCTCCACCTTAGAAATATCCGCTGACTTGGCCTCCACAGCCTCGTAAATGCTGCTATCGTATCTGTCTCCACCCATCACTCTCAGTGCAAATAAAACCTGCCCCGCGCGTCTCCTTTAAACCTTTCCCCTCTCACCTTAAAGCCACGCCCTGTAGTTTGGTTCCCGTCAAGAGATGTGGGCGGACACGGTGGCGCGGCGGTAGAGTTGCTGCCTTACAGCGAATGTAGCGCCGGAGACCCAGGTTCGATCCCGATTACGGGTGCTGTCTGTACGGAGTTTGTACGTTCTCCCCGTGACTTACCGTGAGTTTTCTCCAAGATCTTCAGTTGCCTCCCACACTCCAAAGACGTGCAAGTATGTAGGTTAATTGGCTTGGTAAATGTAAATATTGTCCCGGGTGGGTGTAGGATAGTGTTAATGTGCGGGGATCGCTGGTCGGCGCGGACCCGGTGGGCCGAAAGGGTCTGTTTCCGCGCTGTATCTCTAAACTAAGCTAAACTAAACTAAACTAAGAGATGCATTATTTTGTGTATAGATTGTCTACGACCTTTGTAGAGCCATAGACTATCATTGAGACTATGACGCCATGACTCTATGCAGAAAATGCCAGCACAACATATAGTGATTCAGACCAAGTTCAGGCAGAGGAGATCAGTTTATCTTGGTATCATGTTCGGCACAGGCATTGTGGGCCGAAGGGCCTGTTCCTGTGCTATATTGTTCTATGTTCCATGTTCTATGGTGAAGAATTATTTGCTAAAACCATGATTTCCTCTGACCCAATTATCAAAGGTAGCTGTGTAAGAAGGAACTGCAGATGCCGGTTTGCACTAAAGATGGACACAAAATGCTGGAGTAACTCAGCGAGTCAGGCAGCATCTCCGGAGAAAAGGAATAGGTGACGTTTTGGGTCAAGACCCTTCATCAGATCATTGGTCTGAAGAAGGGTCTCGACCTGGTAAATTCACCTATTCCTTTTCTCCAGAGATGCTGCCTGACCCCTTGAGTTACTCCAGCATTTTATCCCTATCGTACATATATAATTGAACTCGACAGCACAGGAACAGGCCCTTCGGCCCACAACGTCTGTACCAAAACATGATGCCAAGCCCAACTCTTATCTGCCTGCACATCATCCCTATCCCCCTATTCTCCATCTATCCATTCATGTCAGTGGTTTAGTTTAGTTTAGAGATACGACGCGGAAATGGGCCCTTCGGCCCACCATGCCCCCAGCGACCAGCGATCCCTGCATATTAACACTATCATACACACACTAGGGACAACGTATCTTATACCAAGCCAATTAACCTAGAAACCTGTACGTCTTTGGAGCGTGGGAGGAAACCGGAGGTCCCGGAGGAAACCCACTAGGGTCACGGGGAGAACGTACAAACTCTATACAGATGGCGCCCGTAGTCGGGGTGGAACCTGGGTCTCTGGCGCCGTGAGGCAGCAACTCTACCGCTGCCGCTCAGGGATAACATAAGGATAGCGGAGTCAGGGGGTATGGGGAGAAGGCAGGAACGGGGTTACTGATTGAGAATGATCAGCCATGATCACATTGAATGGTGGTGCTGGCTCGAAGGGCCGAATGGCCTCCTCCTGCACCTATTGTCTATAGAACATACAAACTCCCATGTGCTTGCTTACTTTAACCCAGGATCTCTGAATCATAAAATACCAAGAAAATGACTTGCTTTGCCCATGCCAGCTCTTTGAACGTACAAACTCCGCACAGACAAGCACCCGTGGTCGGGATCGGGATCGAACCCGGGTCTCTGGCGCCGTGAGGCAGCAACTCTACCGCTGCGCCACCGTGCCGAGCCCATAGTGCATAAGAACGCGATATCCTTCGATTGGCAACGCGAATGATTGGGAATTATACGTGCAGGATGAGCCGCGGTGACTAATGTCTGTTTGCATTCGCGTAGCTTTTAGTGACCAAATCTGTACTTTACAAAATAGGAAATCAACTTGAATTGTTTGCGTTAGGCCCTCCAGCAAAAACACGAAAGTTCCTTTTGAAAAGATGACAACACGTCTTGTTTTCTTCCACGGTTCAGTTTAACCGTTTGAAGTACATCCTCTGTTTTATTTTTGATATGCTCTTTATTCAGGAAGTGCAGAGTGTTGGGCTGCGATGTCTTTGTTGATTCCGTACGAAGGATATGAGTCGTCCGGAAGACGCAGGGGCATGTTAGAGTGTTCCCATGGTGTCACAGGAAGCATTGTAGAGCCCTCCACACGTGGAAAGATGTTCTCTGAAAATCAAGTTGAGATTTTCCTATTAATATTTTTACCACCTGGTGCATAAACAATAGCGCCAAGGGAATTATGGCCATCCACCGATGGGGTTAATTGGACGTGTATCGCAGTGGGCGACATGATGGTGCAGCGGCAGAGTTGCTGCCTCACAGCGCCAGAGACCCAGGTTCGATCCTGACCAAGGGTGCTGTCTGCAGTGGAATTTGAACGTTCTTTGAACGCCAAAGGTTTAATTCCTAGTGGATCAAAATCCAGCATTGAGCTGCCTTGGTTCATTGTTGACTTATGTGTGAAGTGTGAATTTGTCTTTTGTAGAATCGTCACTGTTCATGTCTTCCTAAGTGCGAGAAGGATCAAAGCCATTCTTGATTCCTGATTAGTACGGGCGTCAAGGGTTATGGGGAGGAGGCGGGAGAATGGGGTTAGAAGGGAGAGATAGATCAGCCATGATTGAATGGTGGAGTAGACTTGATGGGCCAAATGGCCTTATTCTGCTCCTAGAACATTGAAATACCCATGACCGCATAGGTTTTTCCTCAGGTGCTCCCAAATCCCATCCCAAAGACGTGCAGGTTTGTTTAGTTTAGAGATACAGCGCGGAAACAGGCCCTTTCGGCCCACCGGGTCCGCCCCGACCAGCGATCCCTGCACACTAACACACTATCCTACACCCACTAGGGACAACTTTTACATTTACCAAGCCAGTTAACCTACAAACCTGCACGTCTTTGGAGTTTGTATGCTAATTGGTTTTGGTAAAATTGTAAGTTGTTCCCTAGTGTGTGTAGGATAGTGCTAGCTTACTACACACTAGTACACTAGGGGTGGTCGCTGGTCGGCAGAGGATGCAAGAGACTGCAGGCGGTAGAAACTTGAGCAAAAAAAGACAAAGTGCTGGAGGAAGTCAGCGGGTCAGGCAGCGTCTGTGGAGGGAGTGGACAGGAGGTGTTTCGGGTCAGAAGCCTTCTGCAGACTCCGGTTAGAAAGCTGGTAAAGAGAGGAGGGGGGGGGAGTGGAAGAGACGGGGCAAATTCTGGCAAGTGATAGGTGGATACAGGTGGATACAGGTGAGGCTAGAGGTGAACTGGAGGCAGATAAGGAAGGAAAAGGTGGAATAAAATGTGAAAGGGAGGGGTGGTGGGTGGAAGGGGATGGAGGGAGTGGGGGGTAGAGAGGCAAAATTAAAGAAAAATGCAGGACTAGAAGCAGGAAGAGGGAGAAAGGAGCTAGGAAGAATTAGGTTAATTCCCAGAATGGCGGGACTGTCATATGTTGAAAGACTGGAGCGGCTAGGCTGGAATTTAGAAGGATGAGAGGGGATCTTATCGAAACGTATAAGATTATTAAGGGGTTTGACACGTTAGAGGCAGGAAACATGTTCCCAATGTTGGGGGGGGGTCCAGAACAAGGGGCCACAGTTTAAGAATAAGGGGTAGGATATTTAGAACTGAGATGAGGAAAAACATTTACAGTCAGAGAGTTGTGAATCTGTTGAATTCTCTGCCTCAGAAGGCAGTGGAGGGCAATTCTCTGAATGCATTCAAGAGAGAGCTGGATAGAGCTCTTAAGGATAGTGGAGTCAGGGGGTATGGGGAGAAGGCAGGAACGGGGTACTGATTGAGAATGATCAGGCATGATCACATTGAATGGCGGTGCTGGCTCGAAGGGCCGAATGCCCTACTCCTGCACCTATTGGCTATTGTCTATTGAGTTACTCCAGCATCTTCCATCAAAACATGTGACAAGTTAAATTCAAATTGTGAATTGTTTTCTGTGGCTTGTGGAATTATTTGCTTATGTGAGTTGGCTGAAGTCACATATTTTAGCCTTAAAAAAATATTCAGCTGTGCAAAGTTAGTACAATGCAGTTATTACACTTTATTTCCTCTTGCCTCTATTATTATGTAAAGAGTTGTAAAGAGGAAATGTCAGGGAAAGGGAAGGCGGGGAGTGACATCAGATCAAAGGACATGGACCCAATGATCGGTGAGTCACCTGCACATCCTGGGGAATGACCAAATATTATTAATAACGTTCATATCTCATCTATTCTGAGCTGGGTGAGCAAATACAGATGCAGACACAAGAAACTGCAGATGTTGGACACAGAGTGCTGGAGTAACTCAGCGGGTCAGGCAGCATCTCTGGAGAACATGGATAGGTGACGTTTCACAGAGTGCTGGAGTAACTCAACGGGTCAGGCAGCATCTCTGGAGATCATGGATAGGTGACGTTTCACAGAGTGCTGGAGTAACTCAGCGGGTCAGGCAGCATCCCTGGAGATCATGTATAGGTGACGATTCGGGTTAGAATCCTTCTTCAGACGCGTCCCGACCCATAAACGTCTCCCATTCCTTCTCTCCACAGATGCTGCCTGACCTGCTGAGTTACTCCAGCATTTTGTGTCCATCTTTGGTATAAACCAGCGTCTGAAGTTCTTTGCTTCTACAAACTGGAGATTTTGATTTACAGAAAAAGAAACCCAGCGGGTCAGGCAGCATCTGTGGAGAAAAAGGACGGGTGGCATTTTGGGTCGGGACCCTTCTTTGGAATTCTCTGCCACAGAGGGCAGTGGAAGCCAAATCACTGGATGGATTTAAGAGAGAGTTAGATAGAGCTCTAGGGGCTAGTGGAATCAAGGGATATGGGGAGAAGGCAGGCATGGGTTATTGATTGTGGACGATCAGCCACGATCACAATGAATGGGCTCGAAGGGCCAAATGGCCTCCTCCTGCACCTATTTTCTATGTTTCCATGTGTTTCTTCAGTTTGAACCTGGGTCCCTACCCGAAACGTCACCCGTTCTTTTTCTCCACAGATGCTGCCTGACCTGCTGAGTTACTCCAGCACTCTGTGTTTGTCTTTGGTATAACACAGCAATCTACAAACTGGAGATGATGATTTACAAAAAAACACAGTGCTGGAGTAACTTAGTGGGTCAGGCAGCATCTCCGGAGCACATGGACGGATGTAAATTTGGGTTAGGATCCTTCGGACGTCAGAACGAATGGCCAAAGAGCTAAATACTCCAAGTTGGCAAAAGATTTGTACAATGGTAAATCGTCACCCATTCCTTCTCTCCAGAGATGCTGCCTGTCCCATTGAGTTACTCCAGCATTTTGTGTCTACTTTCGATTTAAACCAGCATCTGCAGTTCAATCCTACAATGGTATTGATTGATTGAAAGCTTAGAAATTGGCCCTTCGGCCCACTGAGTCCATGCCGACCTATTCACTCTAGTTCAATGCTACCCCACTTTCGCATCCATCCCTATAGACTATTTGTGAAAAAGCTTGCCCTCCGTTTCCTATTGAATCTTTTCCACTTCACGTTAAACCTATGTCCTCTGGTCCTCGATTCCCCTACTCTGGGCAAGAGACTCGATCTATTCCTCTCATGATTTTGTACACCTCTGTAAGATCTCCCCTCATCCTCCTGCACTCCAAGGAGCAAAGACCCAGCCTACTCAACCTCTCCCGATAGCTCACACACTCATGTACCTGTCTGACTGTCTTTCTTAAACGTTGGGATAGTCCCAGCCTCAACTACCTCCTCTGGCAGCTTGTTCCATGCACCCACCACCCTCTGTGTGAAAAAGTTACCCCTCAGATTCCTATTAAACAATAGACAATAGGTGCAGGAGGAGGCCATTCAGCCCTTCGAGCCAGCACCGCCATTCAATGTGATCATGGCTGATCATTCCCAATCATTACCCCGTTCCTGCCTTCTCCCCATACCCCCTGACTCCGCTATCATTAAGAGCTCTATCCAGCTCTCTCTTGAATGCATTCAGAGAATTGGCCTCCACTGCCTTCTGAGGCAGAGAATTCCACAGATTCACAATTCTCTGACTGAAAAAGTTTTTCCTCATCTCCGTTCTAAATGGCCTACCCCTTATTCTTAAACTGTGGCCCCTTGTTCTGGACTCCCCCAACATTGGGAACATGTTTCCTGCCTCTAACGTGTCCAACCCCTTAATAATCTTATACGTTTCGATAAGATCTCCTCTCATCCTTCTAAATTCCAGTGTATACAAGCCCAGTCGCTCCAGTCGTTCAACGTACGACAGTCCCGCCATTCCGGGAATTAACCTAGTGAACCTACGCTGCACGCCCTCAATAGCAAGAATATCCTTCCTCAAATTTGGAGACCAAAACAGCACACAGTACTCCAGGTGCGGTCTCACTAGGGCCCTGTACAACTGCACACAGTACTCCAGGTGCGGCCTCACTAGGGCCCTATACAACTGCAGAAGGAACCTTTTCCCCTTCACCTTGAACCTATGTCCTCTGGTCCTCGATTCGCCTACTCTGGGCAAGAGACTCTGTGCGTCTGTCTACCCGATCTATTCCTCTCATGATTTTATAAGGTCGTGAAGGAACCGTTCACGTCAGCCGTGGCAATGTGCCTTGGGTTGGAGGGAGTGCTTGCTAGATGTCCCACACACCCGCCCCCGCCCACTTAATCTGTTGTTCTTCCATCATGCTGTCAGATTCCGCTTCCATTTCAATGGATGCTTTGTCCACTCAACTGTTCAAAGGGCCCCGTGTATCATTGTAAGATTAAAATGCAGCTCCCTCGTCTTAAAACCTCAGGAAACCGAGGGCTTTCTCATGTTATTAAATGCCAACTTCACGGACACAATGTGAGAGAGAGGGAAAGTCTACGAGCGAAGTAATAGCTGGGAAATAGGTTCAGTTAGAACATACTGCGGAACGTAGTACAGCACAGAAAAAAGGCCCTTCAGCCCACAATGTCCATGCCAGGATAAACTAATCTCCTCCGCGTGCACGTGGTCCATATCATTCCATTCCCTGCATATCCACCTGCCTATCTAAAAGCCTCTTAAACACCACTATCATATCTGCCTCCACCACCACCCCTGGCAGCACGTTCCAGGCCCCCACCACCCTCAGTGTAAAAAAAACCTGCCCCACGCATCTCCTTTAAACTTTCCCCCTTAAAGCTATGCCCTCTACTGCTTGACATTTTTAGCTTGGAAAAAAGCTTCTGACCTATGTGTACCTATATATAAGCCTCTCATAAATGTATATATTTCACACGCAGTCTATCTTCTATGGACTGCGTTTGGTTGAGCTAAGGACTTTGGGTTCATCCCAGTTAGTTACTCCAGCGTTTTGTGGAAGTGTGTGCTGTTGGTGCACGAGGAACTCATTGGGTTAACTAGCTCCTGGTGGAGATTCTGGTTCCTGTATCTGATACTTGGCAGGCTCTTTGTGGTAATGGGAGGGATGGAAGGTGTAGAGGAATGATTATTGTAGCCGCCAGTGTATTACAGGATGTGAAACAACTGTCATGAGTGCCGCCAGGTTATATCGCCCTCAGAGAAGGAACAAAGTCTAACCAGGAGGCAGGGCCGACTATTATTTAGGAACGTTTGCTTCTATATACCTCAGGTGGTTCCACTTTTAGTTTTGTTTTTAGTTTTAGAGATACAGCGCGGAACAGGCCCCTCGGCCGACCGAGTCCGCACCGACCGGCGATCACCCACTACACCAAGCACTGTCCTACAGCGCGGAACAGGCCTCTCGGCCGACAGAGTCCGCACCGACCAGCCACCACCCACTACACCAAGCACTGTCCTACAGCGCGGAACAGGCCTCTCGGCCGACAGAGTCCGCACCGACCAGCCACCACCCACTACACCAAGCACTGTCCTACAGCGCGGAACAGGCCTCTCGGCCTACAGCGTCCTACAGCGCGGAACAGGCCTCTCGGCCGACAGAGTCCGCACCGACCAGCCACCACCCACTACACCAAGCACTGTCCTACAGCGCGGAACAGCGCTCGGCCTACAGCGTCCTACAGCGCGGAACAGGCCTCTCGGCCGACAGAGTCCGCACCGACCAGCCATCACCCACTACACCAAGCACTGTCCTACACGCACTAGGGACAATGTACAAAAGCCAATAACTTTCAAACCTGAAGAACAGACACAAAAAGTTGGAGTAACCCAGCGGGTCTGACAGCATCTCTGGAGAAAAGGAATAGGAGACGTTTTGGGTTGAGACACTTCTTCAGACGTGACCCGAAACGCCACCTATTCCTTCTCTCCAGAGATGTTGGGTTACTCCAGCTTTTTGTGTCTGTCTTCAGATTAAACCAGCATCTTCAGTTTCTTTAGAGTATTGTGTGCAGTTTAGTCTAGTTTAGTTTAGTTTAGTTTAGTTTAGTTTAGTTTAGTTTAGTTTAGTTTAGTTCAGACTAGTTTAGTTCAATCTAGTTTAGTTTAGTTTAGTTTAGTTTAGTTTAGTTTAGTCTAGTCTAGTCTAGTTTAGTCTAGTTTAGTTTAGTTTAGTTTAGTCTAGTTTAGTCTAGTTTAGTTCCGTCTAGTTTAGTCTAGTTTAGTTTAGTCTAGGTTAGTTAAGTTTAGTTTAGTCTAGTTTAGTTTAGCTTAGCCTAGTTTAATTTAGTCTAGTTTAGTTTAGTCTAGTCTAGTCTAGTCTAGTCTAGTCTAGTCTAGTCTAGTTTAGTCTAGTTTAGTCTAGTTTAGTTTAGTCTAGTTTAGTTCAGTTCAGTCTAGTTTAGTTTAGTTTAGTTTAGTTTAGAAATACAGAGCGGAGCAAGGCCCTTCGGCCCACCGAGTCCGTGCCGACCGGCGATCACCCCGTACATTAACACTATCCTACACTCTAGGTGCAGTTAACAATTGTGCAAAGCTAATTAACCTACAAATCTGTACGTCTTTGGAGCGTGGGAGGAAACCGGAGAAAACCCACGCAGGTCACGTACAGAGAACGTACAAACTCCGTACGGACGGCACCCGTAGTCAGGATCGAACCCGGGTCAGTAAGGCGGCAACTCTACCGCTGCGCCTCCTTTACTCCAAGATCTCAATCCGTGGCCTTAATGTATCTCTCCCCAAATTCCCCATTTACTGGTGCCCTCCCCTAATTACCGATTTACTGGTGCTCTCCCCTAATTCCCTATTTACTGGTGCCCTCCCCCAATGTCCTATTTACTGGTGCCCTCCCCCAATGTCCCATTTACAGGTGCTCTCCCCTAATTCCCCATTTAATGGTGCTCTACCTTAATTCCCTATTTACTACACTCCCTTGCATGCCTGGGGCAATTTACAGAGGCCAATTAAACTACAAAAACCTTTGATGGTAATCGGTACGATGAATACATCGAGCCTTTTACCCAGAGTAGGGAAATCAAGACCCAAAGGACGTAGAGGAAAGGGGAAGGTGGGAGGGCAAAGATTGAGCGGGTTGGCGCAGCGGTAGAGTTGTTGCCTCACAGCGCCAGAGACCCGAGTTCGATCCCGACTACGGGTACTTGGCTGTACAGAGTTTGTACTTTCTACCCGTGACCTGCGTGGGTTTTCTCCGGGAGTTTCGGTTTCCTCCCACACTGCAAAGATGTACAGGTTTGTAGGTTAATTGGCTTCAATAAATTTTGTAAATTGTCCCTAGTGAATTGGATAGTGTACGGGGATCGCTGGTCGGCAAGGACTAGCCAAAGAACAGGCCAAAGGGCCTATTTCCGTGCTATAGACAATAGATAATAGGTGCAGGAGGAGGCCATTCGGCCCTTCGAGCCAGCACCGCCATTCAATGCGATCATGGCTGATCATTCTCAAGCAGTACCCCGTTCCTGTCTTCTCCCCTGACTCCGCTGTCTTCCCCCTGACTCCGCTATCCTTAAGAGCTCTATCTAGCTCTCTCTTTAATGTATTCAGAGAATTGGCCTCCACTGCCTTCTGAGGCAGAGAATGCCACAGATTCACAACTCTCTGACTGAAAAAGTTTTTCCTCATCTCCGTTCTAAATGGCCTACCCCTTATTCTTAAACCGTGGCCCCTGGTTCTGGACTCCCCCAACATTGGGAACATGTTTCCTGCCTCTAAAGTGTCCAACCCCTTAATAATCTTATACGTTTCGATAAGATCCCCTCTTATCCTTCTAAATTCCAGTGTATACAAGCCTAGTCGCTCCAGTCTTTCAACATATGACAGTCCCGCCATTCCGGGAATTAACCTAGTAAACCTAGTGCTGTAGCTCTAAACTAAACTAAACTAAACAAAACGGATGATTGCTTTTTCTGTGATATGCCTGGAATTAATTCTGTTTAAATTCTGATTCATTCTGTTCGAATCCTGGTTTGTTGGAGCAAACATTGCCTCTGAATGTTTAGTTAAGTTTTGTTTTACTTCGTTTGGTTTAATTCGGTTTAGTTTAGTTGAGTTTAGTTTAGTTTTAGCGTAAGAAAATAACTGCAGATGCTGGTACAAATCGAAGGTATTTATTTCACAAAATGCTGGAGTAACTCAGCAGGTCAGGCAGCATCTCAGGAGAGAAGGAATGGGTGACGTTTCGGGTCGAGACCCTTTTTCAGACTGTTTAGTTTTAGTTTAGTTTAGCCAGGTGCCGGGAGACTGGAGGGTGGCAAATGTTGTGCCTCTTTTCAAGAAGGGCTGCAGGGTAAATGCTGGGAACTATAGGCCGGTGAGCTTAACATTGTAGTTGGTAAGTTACTGGAGAGTATTCTGAGGGATAGGTTACACAGGCATTTGGATGGGCAAGAGCTGATTAGGAATAGTCAGCGTGGTTTTGTACGTGGGAGGTCGTGTCTCACAAATATGATTGATTTTTTTGAAGACGTGACCAAAAAGGTCGATGAGGGCAGAGCTGTGGATGTTGTGTACATGGACTTCAGTAAGGCGTTCGACAAGGTTCCGCATGGTAGGCTGCTCTGGAAGGTTAGATCGCATGGGATCCAAGGAAAGATAGCTGAATGGATAGAAAATTGGCTCAATGGAAGGAAGCAGAGGGTGATGGTGGAAGGTTGCTTCTCAGACTGGAGGCCTGTGACTAGTGGTGTGCCTCAGGGTTCGGTGCTGGGCCCGTTACTGGTTGTCATCTACATCAATGATTTGGATGAGGGCAAGATTAGTAAGTTGGCTGATGATACAAAGGCTAGTGGTTTTACAGATAGTGAAGATGGTTGTGAACGATTGCAGCAGGATCTGGATCGATTGGCCGGGTGGGCGGAGGAATGGTTGATGGAATTTAATACAGAGAAGTGTGAGGTATTGCATTTTGGGAAGTCTAACAAGGGCAGGACTTAAACAGCCTCTGGCTAGTGTTGTAGAGCAGAGGGATCTAGGAGTGCAGGTGCATGGTTCCTTGAAGGTCGAGACACAGGTAGATAAGATGATCAAAAAGGCTTTTGGCACATTGGCCTTCATCAGTCAGAGTATTGAGTATAGACATTGGGAGGACATGTTGCAGTTGTATAAGACGTTGGGGAGACTGCATTTAGAATATTGTGTTCAGTTCCGGGCACCATATAATAGGAAAGATATTGTCAAGCTTGAAAGGGTTCAGAGAAGATTTACGAGGATGTTGCCAGGACTAGAGGGTTGGGCTATAGGGAGAAGTTGAGTAGGCTGGGTCTCTATTCCTTGGAGCGCAGGAGGATGAGGGGGCGATCTTATAGAGGTGTATAAAATCATGAGAGGAATAGATCAGGTAGATATACAGAGTCTCTTGCCCAGACAAGGGGAATTGAGGCCCAGAGGACATAGGTTCAAGGTGAAGGGAAAAAGATTTAATGGGAATCCGAGGAGTAGCATTTTCACACAGAGGGTGGTGGGTATATGGAACAATCTGCCAGAAGAGGTAGTTGAGGTTGGGACTATCCCAACGTTTAAAGAAACAGTTGGACAGGTACATGGATAGGACAGGTTTGGAGGAATATGGACCAAATGCAGGCAGGTGGGACTAGTGTAGCTGGGACATTGTTGGGCTGAAGGGCCTGTTTTCATGCTGTATCACTGTAGCTGGGCCTTTTTGCCGATGTGGGCAAGTTGGGCCGAAGGGCCTGTTTCCATTAGACCCAGGTTCAATCCTGACTACGGGTGCTGTTGGTACGGAGTTTGTACGTTCTCCCCATGACCTGCGTGGGTTTTCTCCGAGATCTTCGGTTTCCACACACATTCTAAAGACAATAGACAATAGGTGCAGGAGGAGGCCATTCGGCCCTTCGAGCCAGCACCACCATTCAATGTGATCATGGCTGATCATTCTCAATCAGTACCCCGTTCCTGCCTTCTCCCCATACCCCCTGACTCCGCTATCCTTAAGAGCTCTATCTAGTTCTCTCTTGAATGCATTCAGATACTTGGCCTCCACTGCCTTCTGAGGCAGTGAATTCCACAGATTTACAACTCTCTGACTAAAAAAGTTTTTCCTCATCTCAGTTCTAAATGGCCTACCCCTTATTTTTAAACTGTGGCCCCTGGTTCTGGACTCCCCCAACATTGGGAACATGTTTCCTGCCTCTAACGTGTCCAACCCCTTAATAATCTTATACGTTTCGATAAGATCCCCTCTCATCCTTCTAAATTCCAGCGTATACAAGCCTAGTCGCTCCAGTCTTTCAACATATGACAGTCCCGCCATTCCGGGAATTAACCTAGTAAACCTACGCTGCACGCCCTCAATAGCAAGAATATCCTTCCTCAAATTTGTTAATTGGATTTGGTGTAATTGTAAGCTTGTCCCTAGTGTGTGTCAGGATAGAGTCAGTGTGCGGGGATTGCTGGTCGGTGCCAGTGTTGCTGTGCTAATGTTTTAGGAGCCGGAGCTGTCACTGGTGCCTGGAGCGGCTACTGTTAAATTCCCCGCTGGTTAAAATTCAAAGCCGTCTTGTTGAGTCTCATTGTCTGTAACCCGTTCTCACCTAGCCCACATCTAACAATGGCCTGTTTTTTTTTCTTTTCTTTTTTTTTTCTTTTTTTTTTTCCCCCAGTAAGAACTGACGGAATTTATTTAGAGCAAAGATATTGATTGCACCTCCAAACTTTATAAAGAAAAAAAATCATCAAAGTGCTGGAGAAATTCAGCAGGTCAGGCACTATCTCCGGGTATGGGCATGGGCAGGTAACATGGCCTGTTTCTAATAATAATATGCCTTTATTGTCATTGTATGAACAGTACAACGAAATTAGAAGTGCCACATCTGAAACAGTGCGACAGTGCAAATCTTCCAAAAACAATCGGACAAACAGGGCGGCACGGTAGCGCAGCGGTAGAGTTGCTGCTTTACAGCGAATGCCGCGCCGGAGACTCAGGTTCGATCCTGACTACGGGTGCTGCACTGTAAGGAGTTTGTACGTTCTCCCCGTGACCTGTGTGGGTTTTCTCCGAGATCTTCGGTTTCCTCCCACACTCCAAAGACGTACAGGTATGTAGGTTAATTGGCTGGGTAAATGTAAAAATTGTCCCTAGTGGGTGTAGGATAGTGTTAATGTACGGGGATCGCTGGGCGGCACGGACTTGGAGGGCCGAAAAGGCCTGTTTCCGGCTGTATATATATGATATGATATATGATGATATAACATAGGAACCAACACATCGTTACTTTTTTTGCATGTCATTTATTCATTAGTTCTATATCTCTCTACACCACCGTCTGTACAGTATCTCTCATTCCCATTCTCCCCTGACTCTCAGTCTGAGGAAGGGTCTCGATTCGAGACGTCACCCATTCCTTCTCTCCAGAGATGCTGCCTGTCCCGCTGAGTTACTCCGGCATTTTGTGTCTGTCTTCGAGGAGAAATAAATGACCGGGTTCTGCTGATAATAATGATACTTTGATGATGATAATGTTTACACTTTATTCTCACAAGCACCCATGCATCCAGGTACCGTGAATTTTTAGTTTTGCATACAATCCAGTAAAATCATAACGCAGATAAGCGATATCCTTCCTTTGTCCCACCCCCCCCCGACATCAGTCTGAAGAAGGGTCTCGACCCGAATCGTCACCCATTCCTTCTCTCCCGAGATGCTGCCTGACCTGCTGAGTTACTCCAGCATTTTGTGAATAAATCGATTTGTACCAGCATCTGCAGTTATTTTCTTATACTACTGGTAGCGCCATCATAGATAGGCACAAAAGCGCAATGATTGTAGACTTCACCGAAACAGTGGCGCGGCGGTAGATTTGCTGCCTCACAGCGCCAGGGACCCGGGTTCGATCCCGGCTACGGGCGCCGTCTGTACGGAGCCTGTACGTTCTCCCCGTGACCTGCGTGGGTTTTCTCCACGATCTTCGGTCTCCTCCCGCACTCCAAAGACGTGCAGCATTTTGTGTCTGTCTTCGTAGGAAAGGCAAGGTCAGTCGAAGAGAAAACAAAATCCCTTTCTTCGGGTAAGGACGTCTCCATTTCCCACTATTTAAACTCGCTGGGTTTCACCTTTCAAACAGGCACTGACCCCGAGCACTTTCCGCCTCTTGCCACTTGTCACTTGGTCTTAACTGCAGTGTGTACTTGAGTAAGTCAACGGCCCTGAAATACCACAGAGACCTTGTATAGTGGAAGGTATCTCTTCCCTAACTAACGCAGGTGCTTTGATCCCACTGAAGCCTATTGTTTACGTGCGGTTTCCTGCTTCACCCATCCGTCAGCACCCCTTTAATGCGAAGGCAATGTTTATGCACGGGTTGATCTGTCTCTCCTGGTAACTAGAACTTGCCTTGAATTTTGCCTTCCTTCTCGATGGGAGAACAAACAAAGAGACCGGTGCTGAGGGAACGGTCTCTATCTCTCTACATCACCGTCTCTATCTCTCATTTCCCTTTCCCCTGACTCTCAGTGTGAAGAAGGGTCTCGACCCCAGACCAGACGTCCCCCTTTCCTTTGCATCCAGAGATGCCGCCTGTCCCGCCGAGTTACTCCAGCATTTAGTGTCTATCTGCGAGAGGAGGGGGGGGGAGGGATGGGGATGGGGGAGGGGATGGTTACACACAACAGACCCCCATCCCTAAACCACGTCTCCAGAGATGCATTTGCCCGCTGATGGGGAGGCAAGTGGGATTTTTTAAGAGAGGGGTTTCCATAGAAGCGGACAACAGAAGTGGACAAAAGATGGCGCCCAACCCTGGCGGCTGTTTGCGTGCTCGCCACAGAGGCGGATCTACAAACTACAATGTCGTGGATGTGGCTGGGTTGGGGGAGGAGGTGGGGGGAGGTGAGGGGGGGGGGGGGGGAATGAAGAAGGGACCAATTTAAGGGCTCGTTGTAACTTTGTCTGCACCACTGGTGACTCTTTTGTGTATTGTGTGTGAAAAAACAAAGAATTTCACAGTACCTTGAAGGTACATGTGACAATAAAGTGTCTGTCTGTCTGTCTGTCTGTCTGTCTGTCTGTCTGTCTGTCTGTCTGTCTGTCTGTCTGTCTGTCTGTCTGTCTGTCTGTCTGTCTGTCTGTCTGTCTGTCTGTCTGTCTGCATGTCTGTCTGTCTGTCTGTAGACAATATACAATAGGTGCAGGAGGAGGCCATTCGGCCCTTCGAGCCAGCACCGCCATTCAATGTGATCATGGCTGATCATTCTCAATCAGTACCCCGTTCCTGCCTTCTCCCCATACCCCCTGACTCCGCTATCCTTAAGAGCTCTATCCAGCTCTCTCTTGAATGCATTCAGAGAATTGGCCTCCACTGCCTTCTGAGGCGGAGAATTCCACAGATTCACAACTCTCTGACTGAAAAAGTTGTTCCTCTTCTCCGTTCTAAATGGCCTACCCCTTATTCTTAAACTGTGACCCCTTGTTCTGGACTCCCCCAACATTGGGAATGTCTCCATCGCCCCACACTTTTCTGTGCACTGTGAATGGTTCGATTGTAATCGTGTATTGTCTTTCCGCTGGCAAGGGAAAGAGAAGGAATGAGGTGTTGCAGGCTGGGTCATAAGACCACGAGAAAGGTGGCGCAGCGGTAGAGTTGCTGCCTCACAGTGCCAGAGACCCTTGTTCGATCCTGACCACGGGTGCTGTCTGCACCGAGTTTGTACATTCTCCCTGTGTGGGTTTTCTCCGGCTTCCTCCCATGTCCCAAAGACGTGCAGGTTTGTAGCTTAATTGGCTTCCGTAAATTGTCCCTAGTGTGTAGGATGCAAAACTGGCGTAACCGAGAACTAGTATGAATTGGTGATCAGTGGTCGGCATGGACTCCATGGGCCGAAGGGCCTGTTTCCACGCCTTACGTCCAAACTAAACTAACCTGAACTCAATTAAACCAGACGAAACTGAGGTGTCAGTTGGGGAAGGGAACATGAACATGCAGGTAGGTACAGATGTCAGATGTAGGTTAGAACTAGGGTTGCCAACTATCCCACTCCCAACTAAGGGTCAAGGTGACGCCACCGCACTGCGCACCACGTGACCTCACCCAGCCAGCGGCCATGTGCTCCCGCTCCACCAATGGCGGCCACCTGGGCCGGGAGGCGGGTTGCTACGCAACCACCATTGGGAGGCGCTACAGTGTCCGGACCTACACTGTCCGGGCCTACACTGTCCGGGCCTACAGTGCCCCCCCAGACCTAATATGGGACAAGGGCGGTCCCGTACGGGACAAACCAATTTAGCCCAAAATATAGGATGCCCCGGCTAATACGGGACAGTTGGCAACCCTAGGTAGAACTAAGGTAGACACAAAAAGCTGAAGTAACTCTGCATCTCTGGAGAAAAGGGGTATACAACAAATGAATGTACAATATGCATTATAGTAACGATGATTAAGGAGACCGGCCTATGTTAGCTGTGGGCTATGTGAAAACGAGTTACAGACAATGAGACTCAATGAGACGACTTTGAAGATAGTACAATGACTTGGGCGGGGTGGGGATGAAGAGAGAGGGTTGCAAGGGTTACGTGAAGTTTGTGAAATCAACATTCATACTTGCCGGGCGAACGTGTGGGCGATCGCTAGTCACCGCGGGCTCGGTGGCCCTATGGGCCTGTTTCCACACCCTATCTCTAAACTTAAGTAAACTAAAACTAAACAGGCCCTGACAATTTCAGGATAAAACTCATTCCCCAGAGAGTGCTGAGAAAATAGAACTTGCCAGTCCGCAGTTTAACTGCAGTAAATAGCACGGATGTATTTGAAATAAAATACCACAAGCACACGGAGGAGAAAGAAATGTGTGGGAAGGAACTGCAGGTGCTGGTTTACACCCCAAGATAAGACACGAAAATGGTGGAGTAACTCAGCGGGACAATAGACAATAGACAATAGGTGCAGGAGGAGGCCATTCAGCCCTTCGAGCCAGCACCGCCATTCAATGCGATCATGGCTGATCACTCTCAATCAGTACCCCGTTCCTGCCTTCTCCCCATACCCCCTCACTCCGCTATCCTTAAGAGCTCTATCCAGCTCTCTCTTGAAAGCATCCAACGAACTGGCCTCCACTGCTTTCTGAGGCAGAGAATTCCACACCTTCACCACTCTCTGACTGAAAAAGGTCTTCCTCATCTCCGTTCTAAATGGCCTACCCCTTATTCTTAAACTGTGGCCCCTTGTTCTGGACTCCCCCAACATTGGGAACATGTTTCCTGCCTCTAATGTGTCCAATCCCCTAATTATCTTATATGTTTCAATAAGATCCCCCCTCATCCTTCTAAATTCCAGTGTATACAAGCCTAATTGCTCCAGCCTTTCAACATACGACAGTCCCGCCATTCCGGGAATTAACCTAGTGAACCTACGCTGCACGCCCTCAATAGGGTTACGGACAATGAGACTCAACGAGAAGACTTTGAAGTTAGTACAACGACTTGGGCGGGGTGGGGATGAAGAGAGAGGGTTGCAAGGGTTACGTGAAGTTTGTGAAATCAACATTCATACTTGCCGGGCGAACGTGTGGGCGATCGCTAGTCACCGCTAGTCATCTCTGGAGAGAAGGAATGGGTGGTGTTTGGGTCTGAAGAAGGGTCTCGACCCAAAACCTCATCCATTCTTTCTCTCCAGAGATGCTGCCTGTCCCGCTGAGTTACTCCAGCAATTTGTGTCTATGTTTGATGATAAATCAATAACCAGGTTCTGCCGATGATGATGATACTTTGATGGGGATAATGTATACACTTTATTGTCACGAGCACCTCAGCATCGTGAATTTATAGTTTTGCATACAATCCAGTAAAACCATACTTCAGGTAAGCACCATCAAATGAAATTCCACAAAACATACTTGGCTAATAAAGTATGATTGTGGATTGTGATGCGATTGATTGATCATAGATAGGCAACGATTGTAGACTTCATCGAAACAGTGGTGCAGCGGTAGAGTTGCTGCCTTTCAGCTCCAGGGACCCAGGTTCGATCCCGACTAGAGATGCTGTCTGTATGGAGTTTATACGCTCTTTCTGTGACCTGCGTGGGTTTTCTCCGAGATCTTCAATTTCATCCCACACTCCAACGACGCGCAGGGTTGTAGGTCATTTGGCTTGGTTCAAATGTAAATTGTTCCTAGTGTGTGTAGTTCAGTGTAAGTAGGCGGGGATCACTGGTCTGAACGGCCTTGGTGGGCCGAAGGGCCTGTTTCTGTGCTGTAGGAGGAAGGAACTCCAGATGCTGGTTCAAAGCGAAGAAAGACGCAAAATGCTGGAGTAACTCAGCGGGACAGGCAGCATCTCTGGAGAGAAGGAATGGGTGACGTTTCGGGTCGAGGCCCTTCTTCAGACTGAGCTGGGTGACGTTTCGGGTCGAGACCCTTCTTCAGACTGAGCTGGGTGACGTTTCGGGTCGAGACCCTTCTTCAGACTGAGCTGGGTGACGTTTCGGGTCAAGGCCCTTCTTCAGACTTCTTCAAGCTCAGTCTGAAGAAGGGTCTCGACCCGAAACGCCACCCATTCCTTCTCTCCATAGACGCTGCCTGTCCCGCTGAGTTACTCCTGCATTTTGTGTCTTTTTTCTGTGTCTTTTTCTCTCTAAAAGAAAGTTAATGAGTAACAGCTAACAGCATTGGCAGAAAGGATGCTTTGAAGTGAGCGAGATCTTGGAGGCATTGTTCCGCCAACACTCAGCTTGGGGGGGTGTGGAGCTCGTTAGTTCATGTGCGGCAGGGCTAGTTTGTCGTTAACTTTGTCAGCCATTCTTAATGGTTATCAGCCTGTCGCTCATTGACCACAACAAACAATGCAAGGGGCTTAAAGTAGTGGGAACACTCATTACTGTTACCACCCCGGTTGTTCGATTCATGCTTTCTGTATCTACTCAACTGGACTGCAGGTGTTACAATGAATAGAATTGACCCGCTACTCGCAAGGGCAGTCATGGGTTAATGGGTTGAAGCAGGGGCCACCTACCTATCTGACAGCCCTTCGGCCCAACATGCCCGTGCCAACCGAGGTGTCCCATCTAAGTTCGTCCTATTTTTCATATCCCTTCTCACCCTTTCCTGCCCAAGTATGTTGAAAGACTGGAGCGACTAGGCTTGTATACACTAGAATTTAGAAGGATGAGAGGGGATCTTATCGAAACGTATAAGATTATTAAAGGGTTGGACACGTTAGAGGCAGGAAACATGTTTCCAATGTTGGGGGAGTCCAGAACAAGGGGGCCACAGTTTAAGAATAAGGGGTAGGCCATTTAGAACGGAGATGAGGAAAAACTTTTTCAGTTAGAAAGTTGTGAATCTGTGGAATTCTCTGCCTCAGAAGGCAGTGGGGGCCAATTCTCTGAATGCATTCAAGAGAGAGCTAGATAGAGCTCTTAAGGATAGCGGAGTCATGGGGTATGGGGAGAAGGCAGGAACGGGGTACTGATTGAGAATGATCAGCCATGATCACATTGAATGGCGGTGCTGAATCGAAGGGCCGAATGGCCTCCTCCTGCACCTATTGTCTATTGTCTATTGAATCTGGAGGTGTGCGTTTTCACACTTCTGTGCCTCTTACCCGATGGGAGAGGGGAGAAGAGGGAGTGGCCGGGGTGCGACTGGTCCTTGATGATGCTGCTGGCCTTGCCGAGGCAGCGCGAGGTGTAGATGGAGTCGACGGAAGGGAGGTTGGGTTTGTGTGTGATGGTCTGGGCTGCGTCCACAATTCGCTGCAATTTCTTGCGGCCTCGGATGGAGCTGTTCCCAAACCAACTTTGACGAATCTCTCCGCTCTCTCGCTTCGTCCACTCACACCCGAGCAAAGCCAATGGGAGAGACCATCAAGGTGCAAGAAATGAAACGCATCCACATAACACCTGCAGATGTAAACAAGTCACGGAGGCCATGTCTCTGCCAACAAAAGGGAGGTTCTACTGCAGTTGTACAAGGGCATTGGTGAGACCACACCTGGAGTATTGCGTACAGTTTTGGTCTCCTAATCTGAGGAAAGACATTCTTGCCATAGAGGGAGTACAGAGAAGGTTCACCAGATTGATTCCTGGGATGGCAGGACATTCATATGAAGAAAGACTGGATAGACTCGGCTTGTACTGGCTGGAATTTGGAAGATTGAGGGAGGATCTTATAGAAACTTACAAAATTCTTAAGGGGTTGGACAGGCTAGATGCAGGAAGATTGTTCCCGATGTTGGGGAAGTCCAGAACAAGGGGTCACAGTTTAAGGATAAGGGGGAAGTCTTTTAGGACCGAGATGAGAAAGTTTTTTTTCACACAGAGAGTGGTGAATCTGTGGAATTCTCTGCCACAGAAGGTAGTTGAGGCCAGTTCATTTGGCTATATTTAAGAGGGAGTTAGATGTGGCCCTTGTGGCTAAAGGGATCAGGGGGTATGGAGAGAAGGCAGGTACGGGATACTGAGTTGGATGATCAGCCATGATCATATTGAATGGCGGTGCGTACAGGCTCGAAGGGCCGAATGGCCTACTCCTGCACCTATTGTCTATGTTTCTATGTTTCTAAAACTCTTCTGAGCCTCTTATTTCCCCCCTCACTGTTTATCTTGGCTCCGGCAAGGAACCCTTTCTGCCAAAGAATGTTTCTCTGAGAGGAAAGTCCAGCTTTAGAGCCCATTTCTAGATTGTTGGAGAATTAACAAGCTCCTGATATCATTGGTTTAAATATAGGCTCTTAAACCTTCATTTGGGATGTGGCATTTCCTCGTTTCTCAGGTTTCCGCCCCATGGTAGATGTGGTGTCGACATATTGGCTACAATTCAATAAAAAGCTAATCCCCGTGTGGAATAAAAATATACGCAAACATTTTTAGGATTCCATTTTAATTTTCTTCGAAGACCTATCTTCTGTGGAGCAATGGCCGGGAGAATACTACCGTTGAATAGACTCCATAAGACCACAAGACCATAAGACCGTGAGACATAGGAGCAGAAATAGGCCATTCGGCCCATCAATTCTGCTCTGCCATGCATTCATGGCTGTTCTATTTTCCCCTCTCAACCCCATTCTCCTGCGTTCACCCTTGCGGGCAGCGCGGTGGCGCGGCAGTAGAGTTGCTGCCTCACGGCGCCCGAGACCCAGGTTTGATCCTGACTACGGGTGCTGACCGAAAGGAGTTTCTACGCTCTCACTGTGACCTGCGTGGGTTTTTCCCCGGGCGCTCCGGTTTCCTCCCACACTCCAAAGACGTACAGCTTTGTAGGCTGATTGGCTTCGGTTATAATTGTAAATTGCCCCTAGTGTGTGTAGGATTGTGCTAGCGTGCGGGGATCGCTGGTCGGCGCGGACCCGGTGGGCCGAAGGGCCTGTTTCTGTGCTGTATCTCTAAACTAAACATAACCTTTAACAACTTTGCTAATCAAGAAGGAGAACAATTGTCCTTGACGTATTTCACTACCTGGTCAACCTGTCCAAATTCTACATTCTTTCATCATCGGCGGTCACTCGAAGCGAGTGTGACTGTCCTCTCCATAGGGTCGGACGTCTGTGCGTGACTTTGTTTAACGTGGGGAGACTGGTGCACAGACAGCCACCACACGGTCCTTGACATCTGGGTCAGGATCCAGTGGCGTGGAGTCCAAGACGACCGGGGACCCTTTCCTGCTGCAGCCTTCATCCATCCGCCTTCCCAGCCGTTGTGACGCTCCACTGAAGTCAGCCGTCACCCTCCCTCTGCCTGTTCCACCGTTGGGGTCTTGGTCGGATCGCTCTTTGTCAGGGACCTCCCCCTCGACCTCACCGCCATGGGTGACCCTACCAGGAGCGCGACTCCAGATGGCATCGCTCTCAGGATCACAGGACCACACGAGCTTCTCCACCGCGACACGGTGACAATCCACAGACAAACTCATTGCATTTGGTACCAATGTACCCAATGTACCCAATGCAGAATTGGCTATCCTGGGGAAAGACTGTGAGCATTCACTTCCTCCATGCCCCTCGTGATCTTGTGCATCACTGGTACTGTCATAACGTTTAAGAGACACTTGGACAGTTACATGGACCGAATGTAGATGTATTTATTTCACAAAATGCTGGAGTAACTCAGCAGGTCAGGCAGCATCTCAGGAGGGAATGAATGGGTGACGTTTCGGGTCGAGACCCTTCATCCCCGGGCACTTTCCCCTGCAACCGCAGGAGATGCAACACCTGTCCCTTTACCTCCCCCCTCAACTCCATCCAAGGACCCAAACAGTCTTTCCAGGTGAGACAGAGGTACACCTGCACCTCCTCCAACCTCATCTATTGCATCCGCTGCTCTAGATGTCAACTTATTTACATCGGCGAAACCAAACGCAGGCTCGGTGATCGTTTCGCTCAACACCTTCGCTCAGTCCGCCTTAACCAACCTCATCTCCCGGTGGCTGAGCACTTCAACTCCCCATCCCACTCTGACCTTTCTGTCATGGGCCTCCTCCAGTGCCATAGTGAGGCCCACTGCAAATTGGAGGAACAGCACCTCATATTTCGCTCGGGCAGCTTGCAGCCCAGCGGTATGAACATCGACTTCTCCAACTTTAGATAGTTCCTCTGTCCCTCTCTTCCCCTCCTCCTTCCCAGATCTCCCTCTATCTTCCTGTCTCCACATATATCCTTCCTTTGTCCCGCCCCCCCTGACATCAGCCTGAAGAAGGGTCTCGACCCGAAACGTCACCCATTCCTTCTCTCCTGAGATGCTGCCTGACCTGCTGAGTTACTCCAGCATTTTGTGAAATAAATACCTTCGACTTGTACCAGCATCTGCAGTTATTTTCTTACACTGGATGTAGATGTATGATTTGAGTTGGGGAATCAAGAACCAGAGGACATGCTTTCCATGCCCTATGACCCTATGACCCTATCACCTTATGATGTCATCCCCGAGCCTTATATGCTCCAAAGAATATAATCCCAACCTTTCCAACCTCTCCCTAGAGTTCAAGCCCAGGTAGCATCCTGGTGAATCTCTTTTGCACCCATTCCAATTTATTGGCATCCTTCCTGCAGGTGGTTGACCAGGTTTGCACATAGTACTCCAAGTGTGGTCTCACCAGTATCACGATGTCCAGGCCTTTGTACTCAACATCTTCCCAATGAAGGTAACCACTTTCTTCATCCACCCTGTCCACCTGACTTGCCACTTTTCATGCGCCGGTACTTGTAAGGTCATAAGGAATAGGAGCAGCATTAGGGCCATTCGTCCCATCAAGTGGCGGCACGGTGGCGCAGCGGTAGAGTTGCTGCCTTACAGCGAATGCAGCGCCGGAGACTCAGGTTCGATCCTGTCTACGGGCGCCATCTGTACGGAGTTTGCACGTTCTCCCCGCGACCTGCGTGGATTTTCTCCGAGATCTTCGGTTTCCTCCCACGCTCCAAAGGCGTACAGGTCGTGCCTGTGCCGACCAGCGATCACCCCGTACACTAACCTGCACGCACTCGGGACAATTTTACAACTTACCAAAGCCAATTAACCCACAAACCTGCATGTCTTTGGGATGTGGGAGGAAACCGGAGCACCCGGAGAAAACCCACGCAGTTACGGGGAGAACGTACAAACTCCGCACAGACAGCGCCCGCAGTCAGGATGGAACCCGGGTCTCTGGCGCTGTGAGGCAGCAACTCTACCGCTGCGCCACCGAGCCACTCCTTCTCCTGTAGAGCATCTTGCAATGCCTTGGTCAATCAAAGACATTTTACCAGCTTGGGTAATATACATTTCCTCCCGTGAAATCAAAATCTAACTTTGGTTCATCGGTGGGACCATAATCTAAGTGTCTGGTCTTGTCCTAATTCACTTCAGGCAAAACCAATTATTATTTTTTAATCAATTAAACCAATTAATCATGGAACACGAAAAAAAAAAGCATCAGCTTCTGAAAACTTGGACACGTGATTATTTTCTTTCACAAAAATAATGACATCGCTAACATTGCGTTTCTTTTGGTATTAAAGGAAGGTTTTAATGACGTGGGTGACAAGAGCTGTCAGCAATGTGAGCTTAGCTTAAATCAGAAAGTGTGATTTTCACAGCCTTTTCATGCGAGGAAATCACCGAAAGTGTAAAGTATTCAATGAGCGTTAAAGAGACAGGAAGATGAGAGATTAATTTTTTTTGCGGCCAGATTTCACAACATCTGGGTCTGTTCCAACAGGTCCCGTGGCCCACGAGGTCTGTTGACTGCAGTAACATGGGAAATCATGGCAACAAGCACGAGCCCTCGCCAGTTTACACGCGCTGTAATAGCGCTGGTTGGGCTGCATTTGGAGCACTGCGAGCCCCGTATCTGGGGAAGGATGTGCTGGCCCTGGAGAGGGTCCAGAGGAGGTTTACGAGAACGATCCCAGGAATGGGAGGGTCCGCACACGATGAGCGCTCGACGGCACTGGGCCTGTACTCGCTGGAGTTCAGGAGGTTGAGGGGGAGGACCTCATTGAAAGGTACAGAATAATGAAAGGCCTGGATAGAGTGGATGTGGAGAGGATGTTTCCACTGGTGGGAGAGTCCAGGACCAGAGGTCACAGCCTCAGAATTAAAGGGCGCTCTTTTGGAAAGGAGGTGAGGAGGAACTTCTTTAGCCAGAGGGTTGGTTAATCTGTGGAACTCATTGCCACGGAGGGCTGTGGAGGCCAAGTCAGTGGATATTTTTAAGGCAGAGATAAACAAATTCTTGATTTAAACGGGTGTGAAGGGTC
Organism: Rhinoraja longicauda; assembly: GCF_053455715.1. Taxonomy (NCBI): domain Eukaryota; kingdom Metazoa; phylum Chordata; class Chondrichthyes; order Rajiformes; family Arhynchobatidae; genus Rhinoraja; species Rhinoraja longicauda. The sequence goes on along the minus strand of NC_135961.1, from coordinate 64,659,868 downwards.
ATGGGGAGAAGGCAGGAAAATGGGGTGAGGAGGCAGAGGTCAGCCATGATTGAATGGCGGAGTGGACTCGATGGGCCGAATGGCCTAATTCTACTCCTATAACTTGTGAACTTGTCCCTCTGAGTTACTCCAGCATCTAGTGCCTGTCGTCCTTCCCTGTAGGGTGAGTCCACCTGTAAACTCGTGAAGCACAGGCACTTACCAGTCTACACACACCTGACTTAGAGGCGGCCAGTACGTACGAGCAAGTACTTGGAACGATGGCGCGGCGGATTCATCAACTCGTACAGCGCGCAGCGTAGGTTTACTAGGTTAATTCCCGGAATGGCGGGACTGTCATATGTTGAAAGACTGGAGCGACTAGGCTTGTATACACTGGAATTTAGAAGGTTGAGAGGGATCTTATCAAAACGTATAAGATTATTAAGGGGTTGGACACGTTAGAGGCAGGAAACATGTTCCCAATGTTGGGGGAGTCCAGAACAAGGGGCCACAGTTTAAGAATAAGGGGTAGGCCATTTAGAACGGAGATGAGGAAAAACTTTTTCAGTCAGAGAGTTGTAAATCTGTGGAATTCACTGCCTCAGAAGGCAGTGGAGGCCAATTCTCTAAATGCATTCAAGAGAGAGCTGGATAGAGCTCTTAAGGATAGCAGAGTCAGGGGTTATGGGGAGAAGGCAGGAATGGGGTACTGATTGAGAATGATCAGCCATGATCACATTGAATGGCGGTGCTGGCTCGAAGGGCCGAATGGCCTACTCCTGCATCTATTGTCTATTGTCTATTGTAAGTGATAGGAGCAGCGATGGGCAGCACGGTGGTGCAGCGGTAGAGTTACTGCCTGGCAGCTCCTGCAGCGCCAGAGACCCGGGTTCGATCCCGACCGCGGGCGCTGTCTGTACGGAGTTTGTACGGAGCTCTCCCCGTGACCCGCGCGGGTTTTCTCCGAGATCTCCGGTTTCCTCCCTCACTCCGAAGACTCCAAAGGTTTGCAAGTTTTATTGACTTGGAGTAAGTGTGAGTTGCCCCAAGTGCGACAGCTTTCTGTGGCCACGAATTCCTTCAGATTCACCGCCCTCTGACAGAAGTGGCAGCTCCGCCAGGACTTCAGGATCCATCTTCTGCCGTGTGAGAACATGGTTTGTGACAAAGTCTCAAAGGTTGAGTTTAATGGTTCACTGTAACCACAGTAGCCCTTTCTTGCGCTATGTTCTTTGTTCAACATATAGTCAGGCGCCGACATTTCTGACTTGTGAAATGCTTGTGTTGCAAGCAGCTCTCATGATCGGTTAAAAAACAATTAGACAACTACATGGATACGCGATGCGATACGATCAGAATCAGAATCAGAATAACCTTTATTGTCATCCAGAAAAAAAAATCTTTTGGACGAGGTTTTGTCACCCACAGTCCAACAATAAGAGCAATAAAAATAAGCAATTACACGCACAATCACAAACCAACACGAAACAAGAAAAGAAACATCCATCACAGTGAGTCTCCTCCAGTCACCTCCTCTCTGTGATGGAAGGCCACAATGTCTTTTCTCTTCCCCTGCCATCTTCTCCCGCGGTCAGGCTGTGACTCTATGAAAGGAATTCTGCTGTGGTTAATTTAGTACCATACGATACGATACGATGGGACTTGACTTATCCCAGGAGGGAAATTGATCTCATAACTCATTAAAAATACAAAATACATAATACATGAAGCATGAAAATACCTGAAACACGAAGTACAATAAATATGACAGGTTTACAGAGATATGGGCCAAACGCTGGCAGGTGGGACTAGTGCTGATGGGACATGTTGGCCGGTGTGGGCAAGTTGGGCCGACAGGCTTGTTCCCACGCTGTGTGACTACCTAACTCTATGACTCTATGAAAGGAATTCTGCTGCGGTTAATTTATTTAGAGTCATTGAGTCATCGAGTGATACAGTGTGGAAACAGGCCCTTCAGCCCAACTTGCCCACACCGGCCAACAATGTCCCAGCTACACTAGTCCCACCTGCCTGTGCTTGGTCCATATCCCTCCAAACCTGTCCTATCCATGTACCTGTCCAACTGTTTCTTAAATGATGGGATAGTCCCAGCCTCAACTACCTCCTCTGACAGCTCATTCCATACCCCCACCACCCTTTGTGTGAAAAAGATACCCCTCGGATTCCTATTAAATCTTTTTCCCTTCACCTTGAACCTATGTCCTCTGGTCCTCGATTCCCCTACTCTGGGCAAAAGACTCTGTGCATCTACCCGATCTATTCCTATCATGTTCAGAGAAACAGCGCGGAAACAGGCCCTTCGGCCCATCGAGTCCACGCCAACCAGTGATCACCAGTACACTAGGTCTAACCTACACACGGGGGACAATTTACAGAGGCCAATTAACCTACAAACCTGCATGTCTTTGGAATGTGGGAGGAAACCGGAGCACCCGGAGAAAACCCACGCAGGTCACGGAGAGAACGTGCAAATGATGAAGGGATTAAAAGTACCATTAGCAAATTTGCAGATGATTCAAAGCTGGGTGGCAGTGTGAACTGTGAGGAAGATGCTATGAGGTTGCAGGGTGACTTGGACAGGTTGTGTGAGTGGGCGGATACATGGCAGATGCAGTTTAATGTGGATAAGTGTGAGGTTATCCACTTTGGTGGTAAGAATAAGAAGGCAGATTATTATCTGAATGGTGTCAAGTTAGGAAAAGGGGACGTACAACAAAATCTGGGTGTCCTAGTGCATCAGTCACTGAAAGGAAGCATGCAGGTACAGCAGGCAGTGAAGAAAGCCAATGGAATGTTGGCCTTCATAACAAGAGGAGTTGCGTATAGGAGCAAAGATATCCTTCAGCAGTTGTACAGGGCCCTAGTGAGACCGCACCTGGAGTACTGTGTGCAGTTTTGGTCTCCAAATTTGAGGAAGGATATTCTTGCTATTGAGGGCGTGCAGCGTAGTTTAACTAGGTTAATTCCCAGATTGGCGGGACTGTCATATGTTGAAAGACTGGAGCGGCTAGGCTTGTATACACTGGAATTTAGAAGGATGAGAGGGGATCGAAACATATAAGATTATTAAGGGGTTGGACACATTAGAGGCAGGAAACATGTTCCCAATGTTGGGGGAGTTCAGAACCAGAGGCCATAGTTTAAGAATAAGGGGTAGGCCATTTAGAACGGAGATGAGGAAAAACTTTTTTAGTCAGAGAGTTGTGAATCTGTGGAATTCTCTGCCTCAGAAGGCAGTGGAGGCCAATTCTCTGAATGCATTCAAGAGAGAGCTAGATAGAGCTCTTAAGGATAGCGGAGTCAGGGGGTATGGGGAGAAGGCAGGAACGGGGCACTGATTGAGAATGATCAACCATGATCACATTGAATGGCGGTGCTGTCTCGAAGGGCCGAATGACCTCCTCCTGCACCTATTGTCTATGGTCTATTGTTTGTGTGCAATGTCCTGGGTGGATGGAAGTGAAGTCCTGGTGATTTTCTCAGCTGTCCTCACCACTCTCTGCACGGACTTCCAGTCTGAGGCTTTGCAGTCCCCTGACTAGACAGAGATGCCCCTGGTCAGTATGCTCCATACGGAGCCTCTGTAGAAAGTGGTGAGGATGGGATGGGATGGGATGGGGGAGGTGTGGTCTTCTCATCCCGCGCTGAAAGTGTGAACGCTGCTTGACTCTCTTGACTGGAGATGCAGTGTTTAGGGACCAGGTCAGGCTGTCTGTGATCTGCACCCCCCAGGGAAACTTAGTGTCTAAACGCCAAACTATAGACTTGCCAATGATCCTGGGCTCAGGGAGTATAAGAAAATAACTGCAGATGCTGGTACAAATCGAAGGTATTTATTCACAAAATGCTGGAGTAACTCAGCAGGTCAGGCAGCATCTCTGGAGAGAAGGAATGGGTGACGTTTCGGGTCGAGACCCTTCTTCAGACTGATGTCAGGGGGGCGGGACAAAGGAAGGATATCGGTGGAGACAGGGAGACATTGGGAGATCTGGGAAGGGGGAGGGGAAGAGAGGGACAGAGGAACTATCTAAAGTTGGAGAAGTCAATGTTCATACCGCTGGGCTGCAGGCTGCCCAGGCGAAATATGAGGTGCAGTTCCTCCAATTTCCGGTGGGCCTCACTATGGCACTGGAGGAGGCCCATGACAGAGAGGTCAGACTGGGAGTGGGAGGGGGAGTTGAAGTGCTCAAAACCCCAGCCAAGCTCCACAGCTGGCAGGAGAATAGGTCGACATAAAATGCTGGCGTAACTCGGCGGGACAGGCGGCATCTCTGGAGAGAAGCAATGGGTGACGTTGCGGGTCGAGACCCTTCTTCAGACTGAGAGTCAGGTGAAGAGGGAAACTAGAGATATAATGGGGTGAGGTGTGAAAATGAGAGATCAAAGGGGACGATGCCCAAGGGAAATGTAGAGTGGTTCACTGTTAGCTGAGGGGAAGGTGACAACACGGCAGGCAATCAGTAACATTTAATCAGGAGGACAGTGAAACTAGTCGGGGGGGGGGGGGGGGGGGGGGGGGGGGGAAATGCAAGGGTTACTTGAAGTTAGAGACGTCAATGTTCATCCCGCTGAGTTGTAAGCTGCCCAAGCGAAATATGAGGTGTTGTTCCTCCAATTTGTGCTGGGCCTCACTCTGACAATGGAGGAGGCCCAGGACAGGAAGGTCAGATTGGAAATGGGAGGGGGGAGTTAAAGTGCTGAGCCACCGGGAGATCAGGTAGGTTTAGGCGGACTGAGCGGAGGTGTTCAGCGAAACGATCGCCGAGCCTGCGCTTGGTCTCGCTGTTAGATAGGAGTCGACACCTGGAACAGTGGACACAGCAGATGAGGTTGGAGGAGGTGCAGGTGAACCTCTGCCTCACCTGAAAGGACTCACCTGCATTCAAGAGAGAGCAAGATAGAGCTCTTAAGGATAGCGGAGTCAGGGGGTATGGGGTACTGATTGAGAATGATCAGCCATGATCACATTGAATGGCGGTGCTGGCTCGAAGGGCCGAATAGCCTCCTCCTGCACCTATTGTCTATTGTCTATTGACAGTCAGGGTCCTTGGACAGAGTCGAGGGGGGAGGTAAAGGGACAGGTGTTGCATCTCCTGCGGTTGCAGGTGAAGGTACCTGGGGAGGGGGTGGTTTGGGTGGGAATAGGTGGGAATATCCTCACGTGCAAATTGCAAAAGAAAGCGTCTTAAAATGCAATGAAAATTAAGTGGATATCCCTCAGTTCAGGAAGGAACTGCAGATGCTGGTTTACACCGAAGACAGAGACAAAATGCAGGAGTAACGCAGCGGGACGGGTGGCGTCATCCGGAGAGAAGGAGTGGGTGACGTTCTGGGGTCGAGACTACTTCTTCAGGCTTCACCCGTTGCTTCTCTCCAGAGATGCTGCCTGCCCCCCCGAGTCACTCCGGCATTTTGCGTCTCTCCCTCAGTTTCTGTCACCGTTAGCTGTTTTTAACCTCAGACCAAACGATCTGACCCTCGTAATAAAAACCTAGCTTCTGATCGCTTTAGCGAGACCAGCCTGGCTCTGGAGTAACGAAAGATGGATTTGGGCGTGAAAGGATGTTGTGGCATGCGGAACGTGATACTGGGTGATATTCATTTCACGCCACCGGTAACTATTTGAAGAATGCTGCAATTGGAAATGTTAAAAGCCCACACGGGACACCTCAAAGACTAAATTAGATCTATCTGCAGTCCTTTGATGCTCGTTGGTGGTATCCATTTGATATGGGATCATGAATGCATACAAATGCTTCACGACCAGGGATTTGCATTATTTTGGAAGAGGTATTGAGCAGATAACTGTGATGCAAAAACACCCAGGATAACTAGCTCGCTGGGTCCGAGCCAAGCGGAATCTCTGAGGGAACAAAAACCATCAGCTGAAGATAGACACAAAAAGCTGGAGCAACTCAGCGGCCAGACAGCATCTCTAGAGAGAAGGAATACGTGGCGGTCGCGGTGGCGCAGCGGTAGAGTTGCTGCCTTACAGCGAACGCAGCGCTGGAGACCCGGGTTCCATCCCGACTTCTTCTCCTTGTGTTTGAGGCAGCAGAAGTTATGTAACGCCCTCCAGGCGCTGTAGCCAGTGCAACGTGCTGTTGTCGAGGGCCGTGAGGTCTACCCCTCCACCAGGGGGACGGAGGACAGCGCAGTCGAACATGCCGTGCTGCGCTGTTTGCCGGTCTGCTCCACACACGCAGGCTGCTGATGGACGCAACCCCCAACGATGCACGTTGGCGTCGAACCGGCCGACCCCTGTGCGGAGCCGGTTCAGGGCGGCCCACACTTTGCGGGGCGTGTCCGAGCCGGGTGGGGCTGTGGTGTTCGGTGCGACAGTGAATTGAGGAGGAGGCGATGTCTGTTCCCAGCTGGTTCTCCGTGCTCCTAGTATGTTGAAACCGGAGCCACAGAGGGTCGCTGCGTGACGGGAGAAAGGGCGACGAGACGACAGGCGTTGAGGTCCCAGTTGCTGTGAATCCTGGGCGAGGTAGTGCAAAGGATGTTTGGCGTCCGATGGGGCCTTGCACACCAGCCTATGAGTGAAGAACTCTCTGCCAAGCAGAGACTACGGGCGCCGTCTGTACGGAGTTTGTACGTTCTCCCCGTGACCTGCGTGGGTTTTCTCCTAGATCTTCGGTTTCCTCCCACACTCCAAAGACGTGCAGGTTTGTAGGTCAATTGGCTGGGCAAATGTAAAAATTGTCCCCAGTGGGTGTAGGATAGTGTTAGTGTGCGGGGATCGCTGGTCGGTGCGGACCCGGTGGGCCGAAGGGGCCTGTTTCTGTGCTGTATCTCTAAACTAAACTAAACTAAACTAAACAGCAATGAGGCAGGTGAATTGTCCCTAGTGGGTGTAGGATAGTGCCTGTTTACACGCTGCATCTCGAAACTAAACTAAACTGAATACAATCGAAATCCTTCTTCAGACTGAGAATCAGGGGAGAGGAAAACTAGAGGTATGATTTGTTCTGAACCTTTTCATTCCTCTAGTATCTCTCTTCCGTGCCTCTCAGTCTGAAGAAGCATACCGACCCAAAATGTCACCCATTACCTTTCTCTAGAGATGCTGCCTGGCCCACTGAGTTACTCCAGCACATTGTGTCTAACAGCACTGAAACAGGCTCTTTGTTCCAACTTGGCCATTCTGACCAAGATGCTCCATCTAAGCTAGTCCCTTTTATCTGCGTTTGCCCTATATCCTCTAATCCTTTAGTTTAGTTTAGTTTAGAGATACAGCGCGGAAACAGGCCCTTCGGCCCACCGGGTCCGCGCCGACCAGCGATCCCCACACATTAACGCCACCCTACACACGCTGGGGACAATCCGCAATTCTACCAAGCCAATTAGCCTACAAACCTGCACGTCTTAGATGGGCCGAAGGGCCTGTTTCTGCGCTGTGTCTCTAAATCTAAAACTAAAACTAAATATGCTCGACCCCCCCCCCCCGCTGCGCCCAGCGTTCACGGAAGGCAAGCAGCGTCCCCGTAGACACCGCACGCATTTCACACAGTGTACGATGGGTATATGGGATGAGCTGCCCGATCTAGTGGTGGAGGCAGGTACTACAACACCATTTATAAGGCATGGTGGGACAGCACGGTGGCGCAGCGGTACATGTGACAATTAAACACTGTTCAAATCTCTTGAGTTTAGAACTTTGTCAGTGGTTTAGAGATACAGCGTAGAAACAGGCCCTTCGGCCCACCCAGTCCGTGTCGACCAGTGATCCCAGTATATAAGCACTTCCCCACACATGGGGAAAATTTACAGAAGCCCATTAACCTACAAACCTGCGCGTCTTTGGAGTGTGGGAGAAAACCCGGAGCACCCGGAGAAAACCCCACGCAGGTCACGGGGAGAACGTGCAAACTCCATACAGACAGCGCCCGTAGTCGGGATGGAACCCGGGTCTCTGGCGTTGTGAGGCAGCAGCTCTACCCGCTGCCATCCAAACAGAGGCCGTAATGGAGAATGATAATGCAAGTGTGTATTTTGTGCAATCCACCACAAACTAGGGCGGTCACGGTGGCGCAGCGGTAGAGTTGCCGCCTTACAGCGAATGCAGCGCCGGAGACCCGGGTTCGATCCTGACCACGGGCGCTTGTCTGTACGGAGTTTGTACGTTCTCCCCGTGACCCGCGTGGGTTTTCTCCGAGATCTTCGGTTTCCTCCCACGCTTCCAAAGACGTGCAGGTTAGTACATTCCTTCTCTCCTGAGATGCTGCCTGACCTGCTGAGTTACTCCAGCATTTTGTGAATAAATACCTTCGATTTGTACCAGCATCTGCAGTTATTTTCTTATACTACAGGTTAGTAGGTTTGATTGGCTTGGTATAAATGTAAAATTGTCCCTAGTGTGTGTAGGATGGTGTTAGTGTGCGGGGATCGCTGGGCGGCGCGGACCCGGTGGGCCTGTTTCTGCGCTGTATCTCTAAACTAAACTAAACTAAACTAAACTAAACTAAACTAAACTAATCTAAACTAAACTAAACTAAACATTGGGACAGGGACGTGGATAGGAATGTTTTAGAAGGATATGGGGTGAATGGAAATATCTCCGAAGATTCTTTGGTTAGCTTGCACCTCTCTGACTCGATGACTGAGTATTGAGTATTAACTTAGCATTTCATCCAAAGACACACCTCTGGAACGTCTTCAGTAACAATATCCACAGATGCCAGCCTGTATTTTACTCTCCAAAAGAAAAGCAAGGAAGACATGCATTGATTCGGCCCTGGATATCTCAAAGTCATCTGCAACCATTTTTAAGGCAAAGTCGCTATTGTTGGGGAGGAAATCCCCTCTATTAATCGTCTCAGAATTTGAATGCTGTGAAGCTGTTTCGTCGCCAGAGTGCCAGCCGCTGATTTTACTTCATCTCTGCATGGTGGGAAAATGTGCGTACTCAGATGTGAAAGTTGGGCGGTTACCAGTTACAACATGCAACTAGTTTGGAGCATTCACAACAAGGCCCGCGTGCCATGTTAGTCCTGCTGAATCATGCCCAGAAGGCAGGGAATGGGCAAAGTGGTTCCCTTCCCTGCTGAAACATAGAAACATAGACAATAGGTGCAGGAGTAGGTCATTCGGCCCTTCGAGCCAGCACCGCCATTCAATGTGATCATGGCTGATTATCCAGAATCAGTACCCCGTTCCTGCTTTCTCCCCATATCACTTGATTCCGTTAGTCCCTAAGAGCTGTATCCAACTCTCCCTTGAACACATCCAGTGAATTGGCCTCCACTGCCTTCTGTGGTGGCGAATTCCACAGATTCACAACTCTCTGGGTGAAAAGGTTTTTCTCAGTCCTAAATGGCCGACCCCTTATTCTTAAACTGTGGCCCTTGGTTCTGGACTCCCCCAACATGGGGAACATTTTTCCTGCACCTAGCCTGTCCACTACCTTAAGAATTTTATATGTTTCTATAAGATCCCCTCTCATCCTCCTAAATTCCAGTGAATATACTGTAAGCCCAGTCGATCCATTCTTTCATAAAATGTCAGTCCAGTCATCCCGGGAATTAACCTGCTGGACCTACGCTGCACTCCCTCAATAGCAAGAATGAAATGGTGGATGCTTTACAGTTGTGGGCACTCTCCAGTGGTTCAATGGGTTCTTTATTGTCATGTGTGCCCAGCACAGTGAAATTCATTCTTGCAACCCACAAATGCACAGTCACCATATTGTGGCGCCGTTTACAAAGAACAAAGTCTGTTGGAAGTACTGGAGCACCCCTTCCATCTTTTAGTTTAGAGATACAGCACGGAAAAAAGGCCCTTTCGGCTCACCGGGTCCACGCCGACCAGCACGTTAACACATACCCACTAGGGACAATTAAGAAAAAACATTTACCAAGCCAATTAACCTACATACCTGCACGTCTTTGGAGTGTGGGAGGAAACCGAAGATCTCGGAGAAAACCCACGCAGGTCACGGGGAGAACGTACAAACTCCGTACAGACGGCACCCGTAGTGTTATTGCTTATTTTTCTTGGTCTTATTTGTTGGACTGTGGGTAATTTTTCATTTCACTGCACATTTATGTGTATGTAACAAATAAATTGACTATTGACTATAGTGGGGATCGAACCTGGGTCTCCGGCGCTGCATTCGCTGTAAGGCAACAACTCTACCGCTGCGCCACCCCTGGTCAGAGGGGAATGGAGGCAACGATGTGTGGCTGCAAATGTGCAGTGAAAGGAGCTGAACGATGATGTCATGGCGCTAACACAGAGGTTTGCAGGCTGACCTGCCAACGGAAGCAAGCATGGTGGTGCAGTGGTAGAGTTACTGCCACTCAGCGCCAGGGACCCGGGTTCGATCCCGACTATGGGTGCTGCCTGTACGGAGTTTGTACGTTCTCCCCGTGACCGTGTGGGCTTTCTCCGGGTGCTCCGGTTTCCTCCCACACTCCAAATACGTGCGGGTTTGTTCGGCTAATTGGCTTCTGGTGTGTTTAGGATAGAACTAGTTGATCTTGTTTAGGATAGAACTAATGTACGGGGCGATCTTGTTGGTCGGTGCAGATTCAGTGGGCCAAAGGGGCTATTTCCGCGCTGTATCTCTAAAGACTAAAAGTGAAGCGTGGAATAATGGATGAATAACACTCAGACATAGAACGGATGATCGGCAAGGCCAGCAGCCTACACTGCCACAGAAGGCAGTGGAGGCCGATTCACTGGATGTTTTCAAGAGGCACTCACAGTAGATATAGCTCTTAGGGCTAACGGAATCAAGGGATATTGGGAGGCAGCAGGAACGGGGTACTGATTCTGGATGATCAGTCATGATCATATGGAATGGCGGTGCTGGCTCGAAGGGCCGAATGGCCTACCCCTGCACCTATTGTCTATGTTTCTATAATCAAGGACGAGTCTCACCCCGGCCACTCCCTCTTCTCCCCTCTCCCATCGGGCAAAAGGTACAGAAGTGTGAAATCGCACACCTCCAGATTCAGGGGCAGTTTCTTCCCATGCTGTTATTAGGCAACTGAATCTGAATTAATTCAGAATTAAAGGACGTTGTTTTAGGAAGGAGATAAGGGGAAATTTCTTTAGTCAGAGGGCAGTGAATCCGTGGAATTCTTTGCCACAGAAGGCTGTGGAGGCCTAGTCAGTGGATATTTTTTAAGGCTGGGAGAGATAGATTCTTGATTAGTGCGGGTGTCAGAGGTTATGGGGAGAAGGCAGGAGAATAGGGTTAGGACGGATAGATCAGTCATGATTGAGTGGCGGAGTAGACTTGATGGGCCGAATGGCCTAATTCTACTCCTATTCCTTATGGCCTTATGATCTTATGAATTATCCTACCACAATGAGAGAGCCGTGCTGAACTACTATCTACCTCATTGGTGATCCTCGGACTATTCTTGATCGGAGTTTGCTGGCTTTACCTTGCACTGAACGTTATTCCCTTAGCATGTGTCTATGCACTGTAAATGGCTCGATTGTAATCATGTATTGTCTTTCTGCCGACTGGTTAGCACGCAACAAAAGCTCATCTCACTCTATCTTTAAAACTCTTTTACGAGGATGTTGCCAGGACTAGAGGGTGTGAGCTATAGGGTGAGGTTGAGCAGGCTGGGTCTCTATTCCTTGGAGCGCAGGAGGATGAGGACTGTTCTTATTGAGGTGTATAAAATTATGAGGGGAATAATACAGAGCTTTATTTGTCATTCGGTACCGAGGTACCGAACAAAATTACATATCCAGCAGTCACACAAAAAAAAAAGAACACAAGACACACGACCCCAACACAAACATCCATCACAGTGACTCCAAACACCCCCTCACTGTGATGGAGGCAACAAAACTTCCACTCTCTTCCCCACGCCCACGGACAGACAGCTCGTCCCCGACCGACCCGCACAGTCCCCGCAAGGGGATGGAAGTCCCCGCGGCCGAGCCGCACCGGGCGCTGAAACGTCCTGTAGCCGAGCCGGGCGATGGAAGGCCCCGCGGCCGTACCGTGCGCTGCTAAGTCCCGCGGCCGAGCCGCGCCGGGCAATGTTAGGTCCCGCGGCCGAGCCGCACCAGCGATGTAAAGTCCCGCGGCCGAGCGGCGCCGGGCGATGGAAGGCCCCGCGGCCAAGCCGCACCGGGCACTGTTAAGTCCAGCGGCCGAGCCGCACAGGGCGATGGAAGGCCCCGCGGGCGATGGAAGGCCACGCGGCCGAGCCGCGCCCCGTGCCGTGAGGAAGAGACTTAAAAAAGAAAGGTTTTCCCCACCCCACCCCACCCCCCCACACCCCCTACACATACACAGCCAAAAAACAAAAACAAAAACCATACCAACACCGACACACAACAAAAAAGGAAAAAAGACGAACAGACTGCCAGCGAGCCGCAGCCGTTAGGCGCCACCACACGGGTAGACGCACAGAGTAGAGGAATTGAGAACCAGAGGACAGAGGTTCAAGGTGAAGGGGAAAAGATTTAATAGGAATGTGAGGCGTAACTTTTTCACACAAAGGGCGGTGGGTGTGTAGAACGAGCTGCCAGAGGAGGTAGTTGAGGCTGGGACTATCCCAATGTTTAAGAAACAGGACACGTTTGCATAGGACAGCTTTGGAGGGATATGGGCCAAACGCAGGCAGGTGGGACTAGTATAGTTTGGACATTGTTGGCCGGTGTGGGCGAGTTGGGCTGAAGGGCCTGTTTCCACACTGTATCACTCGATGACTCAATGACTCTAACTAAATTAACCGCAGCAGAATTCCTTTCATAGAGTCATAGAGTTAGGTAGTCACACAGCGTGGGAACAAGCCTGTCGGCCCAACTTGCCTACACCGGCCAACATGTCCCATCAGCACTAGTCCCACCTGCCAGCGTTTGGCCCATATCTCTGTAAACCTGTCATATTTATTCTAGTTCGTGTTTCATGTATTTTCATGCTTTGTGTATTTTGTATTTTGTGTTTTTAATGAGTTATGAGATCAATTTCCCTCCTGGGATAAGTCAAGTCCCATCGTATCGTATCGTATGGTACTAAATTAACCACAGCAGAATTCCTTTCATAGAGTCACAGCCTGACCGCGGGGGAAGACGGCAGGGGAAGAGAAAATACATTCTGGCCTTCCATCACAGAGAGGAGGTGACTGGAGGAGACTCACTGTGATGGATGTTTCTTTTCTTGTTTCGTGTTGGTTTGTGATTGTGCGTGTTATTGCTTATTTTTATTGCTCTTATTGTTGGACTGTGGGTGACAAAACCTCGTCCAAAAGACTTGTTTTTTGGATGACAATAAAGGTTATTCTGATTCTGATTCTGATCGTATCACTTCGCGTATCCATGTAGTTGTCTAATTGATTTTTAACCGATCATGAGAGCTGCTTGCAACACAAGCATTTCACAAGTCAGAAATGTCGGCGCCTGATTATATGTTGATCAAAGAACATAGCGCAAGCAAGGGCTACTGTGGTTACAGTGAACCATTAAACTCAACCTTTGAGACTTTGTCACAAACCATGTTCTCACACGGCAGAAGATGGATCCTGAAGTCCTGGCGGAGCTGCCACTTCTGTCAGAGGGCGGTGAATCTGAAGGAATTCGTGGCCACAGAAAGCTGTCGCACTTGGGGCAACTCACACTTACTCCAAGTCAATAAAACTTGCAAACCTTTGGAGTCTTCGGAGTGAGGGAGGAAACCGGAGATCTCGGAGAAAACCCACGCGGGTCACGGGGAGAGCTCCGTACAAACTCCGTACAGACAGCGCCCGCGGTCGGGATCGAACCCGGGCCTCTGGCGCTGCAGGAGCTGCCAGTCAGCAACTCTACCGCTGCACCACCGTGCTGCCCATCGCTGCTCCTATCACTTACAATAGACAATAGACAATAGACGCAGGAGGAGGCCATTCGGCCCTTCGAGCCAGCACCGCCATTCAATGTGATCATGGCTGATCATTCTCAATCAGTACCCTGTTCCTGCCTTTTCCCCATACCCTCTGACTCCGCTATCCTTAAGAGCTCTATCTAGCTCTCTCTTGAATGCATTCAGAGAATTGGCCTCCACTGCGTTCTGAGGCAGTGAATTCAATAGATTTAAAACTCTCTGAGTGAAAAAGGTTTTCCTCATCACCGTTCTAAATGGCCTACCCCTTATTCTTAAACTGTGGCCCCTTGTTCTGGACTCTCCCAAATTGGGAACATGTTTCCTGCCTCTAACGCGTCCAACCCCTTAATAATCTTATACATTTCGATAAGATCCCCTCGCATCCTTCTAAATTCCAGAGGACATAGGTTCAAGGTGAAGGGGAAGAGATTTAATAGGAATCTGAGGGGTTACCTTTTCACACAAAGGGTGGTGGGTGTATGGAACGAACTGCCGGAGGAGGTAGTTGAGGCAGGAACTATCCCAACGTTTAAGAAACAGGACACGTTTGGATTGGACAGCTTTGGAGGGATATGGGCCAAACGCAGGCAGGTGGGACTAGTAGAGCTGGGACATTGTTGGCCGGTATGGGCAAGTTGGGCCGAAGGGCCTGTTTCCATGCTGTAATGCTCTATGACTCTGTGACGCCATCAAAAAACTAAAACAAATGAAAGGTGTGTAACGGAAATAAAGCCTGCAGTTGGCACAACACATTGCATCCTCTCGGACATCAAATGACCGTGATGTAAAACTATCTGCTATAAAGCAAAGGAAGCTGAAAGGGGCAGATCACACGTCTTAAGCTAGATTAGTTTAACGTGCACTGCACTGTCTTAAACATTAATCTCCTGCATCGGAAGGCAGACAGATCGGAAGCTGCCCGTAACACAGAAACTGTGAACGGCATCGTCAAAATAAACCCATCCTTTCAAAACACCTCCAGTCGCCTGTTCATAACACAAGGACCACACTGGTGCTTAACAAGCTACGAAGGGAAATGTTCTGAAGAACGACATTACTCTTTAGAATTTGCTAAATGAAAAACAAAACAGGAAACATTGGTCTATATTTATCGGCTTTTCGCAAACAAATGGCGACTAGGCTTGTATACACTGGAATTTGGAAGGATGAGAGGGGATCTTATCGAAACGTATAAGATTATTAAGGGGTTGGACACGTTAGAGGCAGGAAACATGTTCCCAATGTTCCCAATGTTCTAAATTCCAGCGTATACAAGCCTAGTCGCTCCAGTCTTTCAACATATGACAGTCCCGCCATTCCAGGAATTAACCTAGTAAACCTACACTGCATGCCCTCAATAGCAAGAATATCCTTCCTCAAATTTGGAGACCAAAACTGCACACAGTACTCCAGGTGCGGTCTCACTAGGGCCCTGTACAACTGCAGAAGGCGGAGATAGATAGATTCTTGATTAGTACAGGTGCCGGGGGTTACGGGGAGAAGGCAGGAGAATGGGGTTGAGAGGGTGAGATAGATCAGCCATGATTGAATGGCGGAGTAGACTTGATGGGCCGAATGGCCTAAATTCTGCTCCTATCAGACTTTATAAGTTGAGTGACTAATATTTAATAGTTTCGTTTAGAAATGCAGCATAAAAACAGACCCTTCAACCACTGAGTCCACGCCGATCATAAATCACCTGCTTAAAATAAGACACAACATGAACAGGTGACGTTTCACAGAGTGCTGGAGTAACTCAGGGGGTCAATAGACAATAGACAATAGACAATAGGTGCAGGAGTAGGCCATTCAGCCCTTCGAGCCAGCACCGCCATTCAATGCGATCATGGCTGATCACTATCAATCAGTACCCCGTTCCTGCCTTCTCCCCATACCCCCTCACTCCGCTATCCTTAAGAGCTCTATCCAGCTCTCTCTTGAAAGCATCCAACGAACTGGCCTCCACTGCCTTCTGAGGCAGAGAATTCCACACCTTCACCACCCTCTGACTGAAAAAGTTCTTCCTCATCTCCGTTCTAAATGGCCTACCCCTTATTCTCAAACTGTGGCCCCTTGTTCTGGACTCCCCCAACATTGGGAACATGTTATCTGCCTCTAATGTGTCCAATCCCCTAATTATCTTATATGTTTCAATAAGATCCCCCCTCATCCTTCTAAATTCCAGTGTATACAAGCCCAATCGCTCCAGCCTTTCAACATACGACAGTCCCGCCATTCCGGGAATTAATCTAGTGAACCTACGCTGCACGCCCTCCATAGCAAGAATATCCTTCCTCAAATTTGGAGACCAAAACTGCACACAGTACTCCAGGTGCGGTCTCACCAGGGCCCGGTACAACTGTAGAAGGACCTCTTTGCTCCTATACTCAACTCCTCTTGTTACGAAGGCCAACATTCCATTGGCTTTCTTCACTGCTTGCTGAGTCAGGCAGCATCTCTGGAGAACATGGAAAGGTGACGTTTCACAGAGTGCTGGAGTAACTCAGGGGGTCAGGCAGCATCTCGGGAGAACATGGATAGGTAACGTTTCAGGTCGGGACCCTTCTTCAGACTGATTGTAAGGGGGGGGGGGTCAAGGATAAGGTGGATACAGGTGAGGTGTGGTTTGATTGGACAATGGGTGGACAAAGGCGAGAGGTGAAAGGAAGACAAAAGGCATCTTTTATCGGACTTTACTGGACAATATCTTGCACTAAGCGTTATTCCCTTTACACTGTGGACAGGCAGCTCGATTGTAATCATGTACAGGCCCACCCACCGATTTTCCAGCACCCTTGGTTCCAGGGCTTTGCCGGATTAAGTTAGATAGAGCTGTTGGGGCTAGCGGAATCAAGGGATCTGGGGAGAAGGCAGGCACGGGTTACTGATTGTGGATGATCAGCCATGATCACAATGAATGGCGGGGCTGGCTCGAAGGGCCAAATGGCCTCCTCCTGCACCTATTTTCTCCCTCTCCCCTGACGCAGTCTGAAGAAGGTTCTCGACCTGATGTTACGTCTCCCGTACCTTCTATCCAGAGATGCTGCCTGTGCCTTTTAAGGCAGAGGTAGACAATTTCTTGATTAGAACGGGTGTCAAGGGTTACGGGGAGAAGGCAGGAGATTGGGATGAGGAGGGAGAGGTCAGCCATGATTGAATGGCGGAGTGGACTCGATGGGCCGAATGGCCTAATTCCACTCTTGTAACTGGTGAACTTGTCCCTCTAAGTTTCTCCAGCGTTTAGTGTCTGTCGTCCTTCCCTGCAGAGTGCGTTCACACCCCCCTCTCGCAGTGTAAACAATGGGAGGTGGCCGCGGCACAAGAGCTGACCGGTCAGTATGTCCGACCGACCCCTAGCCCTGTGAGTGCCTCCATTGTTTCAACGTCAAAGAACACAGAGTCCCCACGAACACAGCACTGCTCATGGTTACCCTAGAGCCAGTCCACAATACAAACACAAGCCATTAAAGGAGAACTATTTTAATTGCCTTTTATTTGATGATTTGGCTTTGATCGCAGAGGTCCCTGCTTATTTCACACCGCACACTGACTGGCCAAGGGTAGACATTCATGTTGCTGGATTTAGAAGGTAGAGGGAAGGGCGGTGTGGTGGGGCAGTGGTGGGGTTGCCAACTGTCCCGTATTAGCTGGGCCATCCCGTATTTTGGGCTAAATTGGTTTATCCCGTACGGGACCGCCCTTGTCCCATATTAGGCCCAGACGGCGCTGTGGGGCCGGACACTGTAGACCCGGACACTGTAGGCCCGGACAATGTAGGCCCGGACACTGTAGGCCCGGACACTGTAGGCCCGGACACTGTAGTCCCGGACAGTGTAGGCCCGGAAACTGTAGGTCCGGACACTCTAGGCCTGGACACTATATACCCAGACACTGTAGGCCCGGACACTGTAGGCCCGGACACTGTAGGCACGGACACTGTAGGCCCGGACAGTGTAGGCCCGGAAACTGTAGGTCCGGACACTCTAGGCCCGGACACTGTAGACAATAGACAATAGACAATAGGTGCAGGAGGAGGCCATTCAGCCCTTCGAGCCACCACCGCCATTCAATGCGATCATGGCTGATCACTCTCAATCAGTACCTCGTTCCTGCCTTCTCCCCATACCCCCTCACTCTGCTATCCTTAAGAGCTCTATCCAGCTCTCTCTTGAAAGCATCCAACGAACTGGCCTCCACTGCCTTCTGAGGCAGAGAATTTCACACCTGTAGGCCCGGACACTGTAGTCCCGGACAGTGTAGGCCCGGAAACTGTAGGCCCGGACACTCTAGGCCCGGACACTATATACCCAGACACTGTAGGCCCGGACACTGTAGGCCCGGACACTATAGGCCTGGACACTGTATGCTTGGACACTGTAGTCACAGGCGCCGCCTATCAGAGGTTGCGTAGCAACCCGCCTCCCGGCCCGGGCGGCCGCCATTGGTGGAGCGAGAGCACCTGGCCGCTGGCTGGGTGAGGTCACGTGGGGCGCGGGGCGGTGATGTCACCTTTTGTCCCTTATTTGGGAGTGAGGAAGTTGGCACCTCGAGCAGCGGTGGAGTTGCTGCCTCACAGCGCCAGAGATCCTGGCTGTACGGAGTTTGTACGTTCTCCCCGTGACCTGTGTGGGTTTTCTCTGGATGCTCCGGTTTCCTCCCACACTCCAAAGACACGCAGGTTTGTAGGTTAATTGGTGTTGACATCAAGACCAGGCAAGTTGCTTGTCATGGATCAGTGTAGCTACAACAAAGCACAAACCATGAGGAATATCATCAATGAGCAACAGCTCATTCTTTACTTTAGACTTTGGAGAAACAGGTCCTTCGGCCCAACGGGTCCGCGCCGACCAGCGATCCCCGCACATTAACACCACCCTACACCCACAAGGGACAATTTTGTACATTTACCAAACCAGTTAACCTACAAACCTGTACGTCTTAGGAGTGTGGGAGGAAACCGGAGCACCCGGAGAAAACCCACGCGGTCACATCGAACCTTTTCTCTGGAACTGTTACGCTGCAATGACGAGAAACTATATTATGATCTCTGGCACATTTTCTCTTCATTCTCTGTATTGTACTTGTGTCTGGCTTGATTACATTTAGACTTTAGACTTTAGAGTAAGAGGCCCTTCGGCCCACCGGGTCCGGCCCACCGGCGATCACCCCGAAGATTGAGGGGGGATCTTATAGAAACTTACAAAATTCTTAAGGGGTTGGACAGGCTAGATGCAGGAAGATTGTTCCCGATGTTGGGGAAGTCCAGAACAAGGGGTCACATTTTAAGGATAAGGGGGAAATCTTTTAGGACCGAGATGAGAAAGTTTTTTTTCACACAGAGAGTGGTGAATCTGTGGAATTCTCTGCCACAGAAGGTAGTTGAGGCCAGTTCATTGGCTATATTTAAGAGGGAGTTAGATGTGGCCCTTGTGGCTAAAGGGATCAGGGGGTATGGATAGAAGGCAGGTACGGGATACTGAGTAGGATGATCAGCCATGATCATATTGAATGGCGGTGCAGGCTCGAAGGGCTGAATGGCCTACTCCTGCACCTATTTTCTATGTTTCTATGTTTCTACACTAGCACTCTCCTACCGACACACTAGGGACAATTTACAATTTACAGAGGCCAATTAACCTACAGACCTGCACGACTTTGGAGTGCGGGAGGAAACCGGAGCACCCAGGGAAAACCCGCGCAGGTCACTGGAAGAAGGTACAAAGTCCGTACAGACAGCGCCCCTAGTCAGGATCGAACCCGGGTCTCAGGTGCTGTGAGGCAGCGACTCTACCTCTGCGCCACCGTGCCACCCCCCTGGGCCACAAGAACCGCTACGACCTCTGAGGATACCGTGACAAGACTCGGAGATGTGACCCTCATTAACTTCACACCAGTAGCAGTGGGATTTGCAGCAATTATCAGCTTCGATTCAATGCTAATCCATTGCCCAATGTGCCTAGGTACGGCGACATTCCTTGATTGCATGCAGTTCAGTAAAAACCTTATTAATACATAACCAGGTTATGTGATGCTCAATATCGTCCCATTTTATACAATTTGGTAAATTGGTGATCCTTGCGTAGGTAACTAGGATTAACGAGATCCAAGATTATTCTACAGTCAATGTTTCTTGTACATCTTGGTCTCCTAATCTGAGGAAAGACATTCTTGCCATAGAGGGAGTACAGAGAAGGTTCACCAGATTGATTCCTGGGATGGCAGGACTTTCATATGAAGAAAGACTGGATAAACTCGGCTTGTACTCGCTGGAATTTAGAAGATTGAGGAGGGATCTTATAGAAACTTACAAAATTCTTAAGGGGTTGGACAGGCTAGATGCAGGAAGATTGTTCCCGATGTTGGGGAAGTCCAGAACAAGAGGTCACAGTTTAAGGATAAGGGGGAAGTCTTTTAGGACCGAGATGAGAACGTGGAATTCTCTGCCACAGAAGGTAGTTGAGGCCAGTTCATTGGCTATATTTAAGAGGGAGTTAGATGTGGCCCTTGTGGCTAAAGGGATCAGGGGGTATGGAGAGAGGGCAGGTACAGGATACTGAGTTGGATGATCAGCCATGATCATATTGAATGGCGGTGCAGGCTCGAAGGGCCGAATGGCCTACTCCTGCACCTATTTTCTATGTATGTTTCTATCTCTAAATCTGGCCTTAGTTTAGCTTAGTTCGGCAAAACAGCACGAAAACAGGCCCTTCGGCCCACCGAGCCCGCACCGACCAGCAGCCCCTGCACACGAACGCTATACTACACACACTGGGGACAATTTACAATTATACCAAAGCCAATTAACTTACAAACCTGCACATCTCTGGAGTGTGGGAGGAGACCGGAGCACCCGGAGAAAACCCACGCAGGTCACGGGGAGAACGTACAAACTCCGTACAGACTAGCGCCCATAGTCAGGATCGAACTGGGTCTCTGGCGCTATAAGGCAGCAACTCTACTACTGTGCCTTAATTGTATCAGCTATTGGAATTAATGGAGTGCTTAATGCATGGAGCATTTGCCCTGTAATTAAAATATAAATTACATTAGGATTAATTAGCATTTATGCTCATGTGTCTTAAACTAAAAATGCTGTGTTACTTATTGGAAGATAATTCTATGTTTCCTACATTTACTAATAATAATATTTAAAAGGTGTACAATTACAATATTTAAACTACAAGATAGGGCAGGACGTTGTGGTGTGGTGTGGCGCAGCGGTAGAGTTGCTGCCTTACAGCGCCCGAGGCACGGGTTCGATCTCGACTACGGGTGCTGTCTGTACGGAGTTTGTACGTTCCCCCCGTGACCTGCGTGGGTTTTCTCCGGGAGCTCCAGTTTCCTCCCACACTCCAAAGACCTACAGGTTTGTAGGTTAATTGGCTTTGGTAAAAACTGTAAATTGTCCCTAGTACTCGTGTAAGAAAATAACTGCAGATGCTGGTACAAATCGAAGGTATTTATTTCACAAAATGGTGGAGTAACTCAGCAGGTCAGGCAGCATCTAAGGAGAGAAGGAATGGGTGACGTTTCGGGTCGAGACCCTTCTTCAGACTGGTCGGCGTGGACTCAGTGGGCCGAAGGGCCTGTTTCTGCACTGTATCTCCAAAGTCTAAAATCTAAGGATAGTTCCTGTTCATCTGAAATCTTTTTTTTAGTTCTGCTGCCAGCGGCCTCTCCCATCCCGATACGTTTCACCGATTCAAGATGTGCAGGTTCTGTAAATTGTCCCTAGTGTATAGGATAGCGCTAGTGTACGGGGTGATCCCTGGTCGGCGCGGATTCGGTTGGCCGCGTGGGTTTCCTCCGGGTGCTCCGGTTTCCTCCCATATGATGAGCGTTATAAATAAAGTTTGCTAGACGACCCTAGTTGGGTCCTCGTTGTGGGGCCGGGCGCGGGCGCGGGCGAGGCGGGGGAGGGAGCCACTCACCCCGGCCCACCTCGGCGGCCAGCAGCAGGAGAGCGGCCGCAAGGCGCTGCCCCGCGCTCGTCCTCCCGGCGGCCATCTTCTTTGGCCTTCTCTCTGCTGCCGCGCTG
The DNA here is from genome assembly GCF_053455715.1 of Rhinoraja longicauda. Lineage (NCBI taxonomy): Eukaryota > Metazoa > Chordata > Chondrichthyes > Rajiformes > Arhynchobatidae > Rhinoraja > Rhinoraja longicauda. Next base: position 64,637,990 of record NC_135961.1, on the reverse strand, counting down.
CACTGTGGGAGGAAGGTGAGGCGCAGGGCCCGCTTATTTAATGGGGGATGTGTCCGAAATACAGCCAAAACGGTACACGAGAGCGCAAAACTTGATACCGCACACCGCAGACGAACGGCGAGTAAGGTGCGCCTAAAATAGTCGCACTATCGTGTACCGTTTTCGCTGTATTTCGGGAACATGCGTAGGTACATACACACAAGATGAGACTTTTGGTTATATATAGATTTCGGAATTTAAAAAAAGAATGGGGCTATTTTAAGAAAACTTTGCTTTATTCTCGTCTCTGGTGAAGAGTGTTCTGACCTTATCCCAGTGGGTCAGGAGACCAGAAACACCAGCAAAGGAAATCCTCTCCTCGGTATGACCTGCAGATTGTGTGTTTGGCTTCATCCACAAAAGTTATTCTGAAATATGATTGTCTTCTGAACGGCCCTCCCATCAGCCAGGGTGCTGACCGATTCACCTCCACCCCATTGCGGACATTAGACTTTGTCTCTGGAACTGGTGCGCTACAATATGGTCGTAAGCTCAGAAGTGATAGGAGTAGTTTAGAGATACAGTGCGGAAACAGGCCCTTCGGCCCACCGGGTCCGTGCTGACCAGCGATCCCCGCACATCAACACTACCCTACACCCACTAGGGACAATTTTCTACATTTACCGAACCAATTAACCTACAAACCTGCACGTCTTTGGAGTGTGGGAGGAAACCGAAGATCTCAGAGAAAACCCACGCAGGTCACGGGGAGAACGTACAAACTCCTTAGAGACAAGCGCCCGTGGTCGGGATCGAACCCGGGTCTCCGGTGCTGCATTCGCTTGCAAGGCAGCAACTCTACCGATGCGCCTCCGTGACCGCCCATGGATTAGAATGAGGCCATTCGGCCCATCGAGTCTACTCCGCCATTCTATGGTGGCTGATCTATCTCTCCCTCCTAACCCCATTCTCCTGCCTTCTCCCCATAACCGCTGACACCCGTACAATGCTGAGAACTATATTATGCACTCTGCACCTTCCCCTTTGCTCTACCCATGGTACTTGAGTTGGACTTGATTGTGTTTATGTACAGTATTATCCGATCTGATCGTGTCGCATGCAAAACAATTCTTTTCGCTGTACCTCAGTAAATTGTAAATTTGCCTCAATTGTAAATTTCCCCGGTGTGGGACAAATAAAGGAATATATTATTATTACACCTGACAATAATAAACCTGAAGGTAAACCCTGAACCAGTAAGGCAAAATTAAAGTAACTGAACCGTCCTTTCAACAACTAAACAGTGGTCTTGACCTCCCGTCTACCTCATTGGAGACCTGTATCTGTACACTGTGGACAGCTTGATTGTGTTCATGTATAGACACAATGTGCTGGAGTAACTCAGCGGGTCGGGCAGCATCTCTGGAGAAAAAGAATGGATCGGAACCCTTCTTCAGACATAGGCTGCGACTATGCCAATGTTTAAGAAACAGTTAGACAGGTACATGGATAGGACATGTTTGGAGGGATATCATCATATCATCATATCATATATCTACAGCCGGAAACAGGCCTTTTCGGCCCACCAAGTCCGTGCCGCCCAGTGATCCCCGTACATTAACACTATCCTACACCCACTAGGGACAATTTTTACATTTACCCAGCCAATTAACCTACATACCTGTACGTCTTTGGAGTGTGGGAGGAAACCGAAGATCTCGGAGAAAACCCACGCAGGTCACGGGGAGAACGTACAAACTCCTTACAGTGCAGCACCCGTAGTCAGGATCGAACCTGTGTCTCCGGCGCTGCATTCGCTGTAAAGCAGCAACTCTACCGCTGCGCTACCGTGCCAGTTGGGACTAGTAGAGCTGGGACATTGTTGGCCGATGTGGGCAAGTTGGGCCGAAGGGCCTGTTTCCGCGCTTTATAGACAATAGACAATAGACAATAGGTGCAGGAGTAGGCCATTCAGCCCTTCGAGCCAGCACCGCCATTCAATGCGATCATGGCTGATCACTATCAATCAGTACCCCGTTCCTGCCTTCTCCCCATACCCCCTCACTCCGCTATCCTTAAGAGCTCTATCCAGCTCTCTCTTGAAAGCATCCAACGAACTGGCCTCCACTGCCTTCTGAGGCAGAGAATTCCACACCTTCACCACCCTCTGACTGAAAAAGTTCTTCCTCATCTCCGTTCTAAATGGCCTACCCCTTATTCTCAAACTGTGGCCCCTTGTTCTGGACTCCCCCAACATTGGGAACATGTTATCTGCCTCTAATGTGTCCAATCCCCTAATTATCTTATATGTTTCAATAAGATCCCCCCTCATCCTTCTAAATTCCAGTGTATACAAGCCCATACTCTATAAGGGTCACATTTGAGATAACCGTGAGTTAAATCATTTGTACACATTGGCTTATGGAACTTTAATGAGATATAAATGGTTAATTCTTCTGTACTCGGCAGCGAATCTGTTTGTGGAGAACGTATTAGGAATAATGAGCAGGGAATTCTCCCCATACATAAACTACACCGTCACATTGGGAGAGCTCGGTGAATCCAACCAGTGGGAGTGTTAGACTTTAGACTTCAGAGAAACAGTGCGCAAAAACTGGTCCTTTGGCCCACCGAGTCCATGCTGACCAAAGATACTAGAGGAGCAAGATGGACCACTCTCCGTTGAAATCGCCTACACTGAAGTGTCGTACGCAAAGGAGCGTAACGTCCACCATTTTAGTAGGCAAAACCCACCATTTTGCCTACTAAAATGGTGGACGTTATGCTCCTTTGCGAACTACACTTTGTTCTGCCTCTCACAGTGTTTTGGGGGGGAACAGTATGTGTGATGATGATACCGTAAAAATGCAGAATATATCTGATCTATCAACTGACAGTTTGTTGTTATTTTTCTTTCTAATCGTTTCTGCAAGTTTTTGCCTACTAAAATGGCGCCGTGACCTACTGCGTTTTTTTAGGGTCGAGTGGTCTACCTTGCTCCGCCCTATTATCTTCGACGCTGACCTGTACACTAGTTCTATCCTACACACACTGGGGACAACATCCAACACTGCACCACTCTGTGACTCTACGAATGGGAATCCTTAACTTAGAGCGGGGGCAAAAGGGTTAAAGATTTTTTTTAAACTGAACATATAACTACTCGCTGACGATTTGTGTTTTCTTTCGGCCAAAGAGGAGCAGGGAAATTCTTCCCGCCAGGAAGCGGGCGAAGGCGCTCGTTGAGTGAAGATGAAGTAACTATGAATACTGTTTGTCCCATTAGTTTCCTGCGGATTTATAGCTGGCTGGCTCGGTGAGTGGAAGATTTATAAAGCCAACCTTTGAACTAGAACTACTAAAGATGTTCACTCGGTTAAACAAATAACGACAGAACACACATGCGTGACCAGTGGGGAGAGGAAAAGACGAAATGTCCTGTATGGTTTCACATAAACATTTCTTCCCCTCTCGCTCTCTCTCTCTCGTCTGTTTTCGTCCAAGATTAAACAGCTGCTGGCAGTTTTTAAATAACCGTCCTGGGTTTAGAATCCCCTTGCACCGAGGGGAAGTGAGACCATCGTCCCACGCGGTTATTTCCGAAGAGCAGCGTCTGTGAAAGTGGCCACGTTCTGACCAATCAAGGAAAGGAGACAATGAAGGGGTTTTCACTGCCGCCTGCGACGTTTTAAAAATAGCCCCCGCTACACGCTCATCCCACCCCTGCCATCGGGAAGAAGGTACAGGAACCTGAAACCGTAACGTCCAGGTTCAGGAACAGCTTCTTCCCTGCAGCCATCAGCCTGTTAAACACAATAGACAATAGACAATAGGTGCAGGAGGAGGCCATTCGGCCCTTCGAGCCAGCACCGCCATTCAATGTGATCATGGCTGATCATTCTCAATCAGTGCCCCGTTCCTGCCTTCTCCCCATACCCCCTGACTCCACTATCCTTAAGAGCTCTATCTAGCTCTCTCTTGAATGCATTCAGAGAATTGGCCTCCACTGCCTTCTGAGGCAGAGAATTCCACAGATTCACAACTCTCTGACTGAAAAAGTTTTTCCTCATCTCCGTTCTAAGTGGCCCACCCCTTATTCTTAAACTGTGGCCCCTGGTTCTGGACTCCCCCAACATTGGGAACATGTTTCCTGCCTCTAACGTGTCCAACCCCTTAACAATCTTATACGTTTCGATAAGATCCCCTCTCATTCTTCTAAATTCCAGTGTATACAAGCCTAGCCGCTCCAGTCTTTCAACATATGACAGTCCAGCCATTCCGGGAATTAACCTAGTGAACCTACGCTGCACGCCCTCAATAGCAAGAATAGTGTTTGTTTTTTATGTGTACGTATGTGTGTGTGTGTGTGAGTGGTGTGTATGTATACATACGTGTATATATATATACATATGTCTATACACACGCACACACACATACATACACACACACGCGCACACACACGCACGCACACACACATATATATATGTGTATATATATATATACGTATGTATACATATATATAGGGTCTGAAGAAGGGTCTCGACCCGAAACGTCACCCATTCCTTCTCCCTAGAGATGCTGCCTGACCCGCTGAGTTACTCCAGCATTTTGTGATACCTATAAATATATATACGCATTCTGCCTGTCCCGCTGAATTGCTGTGGCATTTTGTGTCTATCATCGGTTTAAACCAGCATATATATAAACATGGCAGAAAAAGTAAGGAAATTTGTGTTTGGTAGATTATTTCTTTGTTGTAACAATGCTTCTTGGCAATAAATCTTATACCGTTGGAAAGCCTGTTTATTTCCCTTTTAAATGGTGCCACATTTGTAAGGAACATGCATTTGTGGGATGAGCAGCAGAGCTGAGTATGTGGGTTGCGCCCATGAAAAATCTGCCAAATCTTCTCTGCCAATGCCAAACAGCTTATTCTGCCATTGACTCTTGTTCGGTGTTGTTTGATGGATTGGATGATTGAAGTCTGAAGAAATTGGCAATTTAACAATTTATTCATTTAATGAACAGGAGCCACAGTAGCGTGTGGAAGAACCATACACAGCCACAACAGCCTGGCACCTCCTCCTCATGCTGGTCACCAGCCTGGTCACACACTGTTGTGGGATGGCATCCCATTCTTGTCAGCACCTGGGGGTACCAGAAGCTCAAAACAAGAGTCAATAGCAACAGCAGAATAAGCTGTTTGGCATTGGCAGAGAAGATTTGGCAGATTTTTCATGGGCGCATCCCATATACTCAGCTCTGCTGCTCATCCCACAAATGCATGTTCCTTACAAATGTGGCACCATTTAAAAGGGAAATAAACAGGCTTTCCAACGGTATAAGATTTATTGCCAAGAAGCATTGTTACAACAAAGAAATAATCTACCAAACACAAATTTCCTTACTTTTTGTGCTATGTTTATATATAGGAAGGAACTGCAGATGCTGGTTTAAACCGATGATAAACACAGAATGCCGCAGTAATTCAGCGGGACAGGCAGCATCTCTGGAGAGAAGGAATGGGAGACGTTTTGGGTCGAGACCCTTCTTCAGGCTGATGTCAGGGGAGGGGGAGGGAGAGAGATAGAATGTGGTCGGAGACAGTAAGACTGGTGGGAGAACTGGGAAGGGGAGGGGATGGGGAGAGAGGGAAAGCAAGGGGCTATTTGAAGTTGGAGAAGTCAATGTTCATACCGCTGGGATGTAAGCTACCCAAGCGAAATATGAGGTGCTGTTCCTCCAATTTGCGCTGGGCCTCACTCGCTCTGACAATGGAGGAGGCCCAGGACAGGAAGGTCAGATTGGGATTGGGAGGGGGAGTTGAAGTGATGAGCCACCGGGGAACTGCAGGTGCTGGTTTATATCCAAGATAGACACAAAGTGCTGGAGTAACTCAACGGGTCAGGCAGCATCTGTGGAGGAAAAAGGATGGGTGATGTTTCGGATTGGAACCCCTCTTCGCACTAAATAGTCTTTCCGCTGACTAGATAGCACACGGCACCTCAAAAAAGCGTTTCACTGTGCTTCAGAGTACGTGACATACACTAAACTAAACTTAAATGTAACTAAACTAAACTGAACTAAATAATAAATTATCCTACATGGACCTGACCTTCTTTTCTGATTTGATTGGTGTTATCTCACAATGTGATCTTTTAAAACAAAACTAATGAGTTTTTGAGACATTTCACCATTACCTGATTCTTCTCAGTTCCCTGCAAAAACAAGGAACTGCAGGCAGACACAAAATGCTGGAGTAACTCAGCGGGTCAGGCAGCATCTCTGGAGAGAAGGAATGGGTGACCCTTCTTCTGAAGCTCTTCCAGGTTTCTCCTCTCCACCACAACCTGTCTGAAGAAGGGTCTCGAATGGAAACGTCACCTGTCCGTGTTCTCCGAAGATGCTCCCTGACCCGCTGAGTTACTTCTGCACTTTTCTTCTAGGTGTATCTGTACACTGTGGACGGCTTGATTGTTTTATCGTGTACAGTCTTTCCACTGACTGGTTAGCACGCAACAGAAAACCTTTTCACTACGCGTGACAATAAACTGAACGACGAGGTGGAGCAAAGGGGAAGATACAGAGTGCCGAATATAGTTCTCAGCACTGTAGCGCACCAGTTCCAGAGACAAAGTCCAATGTCCGCAATGGGGCAGAGGTGAATCGGACAGTACCCTAGCTTATGGAAGGGCCGTTCAGAAGCCTGATAACAGAGGGGGGGGGACTCACGTTGGTGAGCCTTGTCAACTGACCTCAGTCAGGCGAACGACAACAAACAGACACAGCAGAAGCAGAAGCAACTTCATAACTTCTGCTGCCTCAAACGCAGGAAGAAGAAGAAGATACCAGAGGGGAAGGAGTTGTTCCTGAGTCTGGTGGTGTGCGCGCTTTCAAGCTTCAGTACCTTCTACCAGACGGGAGCGGGGTATCGAGGAATCGATGGTGGGCCAAGTCCATGATTATGTTGGCTGCTTCCTCAGGTATATTATTGTGAAATAAGCTGGTTCTTACCTCAGTGAGAACTTTCCAGCTTACTGGTTTGTAATTTGAGCTTTAGGAACCGATTTACTGGCTGATGGAGTAAGAAAATAACTGCAGACGCTGGTACAAATCGAATTCACAAAATGCTGGAGTAACTCAGCGGGTCAGGCAGCATCTCGGGAGAGAAGGAATGGGTGACGTTTCGGGTCGAGACCCATCTTCAGACTTCAGACTGAAGAAGGGTCTCGACCCGAAACGTCACCCATTCCTTCTCTCCTGAGATGCTGCCTGCCCTGCTGAGTTACTCCAGCATTTTGTGAATAAATACTGGCTGATGGACATTGTTTAAACCTTTGCAACATATCCACAGCACGCAAAGTAGTCCTGCCTCTCTGCATCAACCTGCCCTATTAAACCTGACCTACTGAGCGATGCTAATTGACCCAGCACTTTATGTTTTAGTTTGAATTAGATTAGTTTAGTAAGTTTAGTTTAGTTTAATCTAGATTTACTCAAGTTTAGTTTAGTTTAGACAATAGACAATAGGTGCAGGAGGAGGCCATTCGGCCCTTCGAGCCAGCACCGCCATTCAATGTGATCATGGCTGATCATTCTCAATCAGTACCCCATTCCTGCCTTCTCCCCATACCCCCTGACTCCGCTATCCTTAAGAGCTCTATCCAGCTCTCTCTTGAATGCATTCAGAGAATTGGCCTCCACTGCCTTCTGAGGCAGAGAATTCCACAGATTCACAACTCTCTGACTGAAAAAGTTTTTCCTCATCTCAGTTCCAAATGGCCTACCCCTTATTCTTAAACTGTGGCCCCTGGTTCTGGACTCCCCCAACATTGGGAACATGTTTCCTGCCTCTAACGTGTCCAACCCCTTAATAATCTTATACGTTGCGATAAGATCTCCTCTCATCCTTCTAAATTCCAGTGTATAGCTTCGTTTAGTTTATAGTCCCGTGTCACATGTAACTCAAATTTCACTGTACCTTAGCTGGTACCTGTGACAATAAACTGACCTTGAACCTTGAAACCTTGAACTGAGGTCGTGTGGAAAGCTTTTTGTTGCGTGCTAACCAGGCAGCGGAAAGACAATACTTGATTACAATCCAGGCGCCCACAGTGGACAGATGCAGGATAAGGGAATAACGTTTAGTGCAAGATAAAGTCCAGTAAAGTCCGATTAAAGATAGTCCGAGGGTCTTCGCTGAGGTGTATGATAGCTCGGACTGCTCTCTAGTTGTTGATAGAACGGTTCAATTGCCTGATAAGCTGTATAAAGTATTTAGAAGTATATCTATGTAGAAGTACGTAGAAGTATAAACTATTGAGGGCGTGCGGCGTAGGTTTACTAGGTTAATTCCCGGAATGGCGGGACTGTCATATGTTGAAAGACTGGAGCGGCTAGGCTTGTATACACTGGAATTTAGAAGGATGAGAGGGGATCTTATCGAAACGTATAAGATTATTAAGGGGTTGGACACGTTAGAGGCAGGAAACATGTTCCCAATGTTGGAGGAGTCCAGAACAAGGGGCCACAGTTTAAGAATAAGGGGTAGGCCATTTAGAACTGAGATGAGGAAAACCTTTTTCAGTCAGAGAGTTGTGAATCTGTGGAATTCTCTGCCTCAGAAGGCAGAGGAGGCCATTTCTCTGAATGCATTCAAGAGAGAGCTGGATAGAGCTCTTAAGGATACCGGAGTCAGGGGGTATGGGGAGAAGGCAGGAACGGGGTACTGATTGAGAATGATCAGCCATGATCACATTGAATGGCGGTGCTGGCTCGAAGGGCCGAATGGCCTCCTCCTGCACCTATTGTCTATTGTCTATTGTCTCAGTTAAAATTGATACTTTCATCTAAGTTTGAAGATTTTCTATACAATAAATTATGCCAGATAAATTACTCTTGCTAACTACGCTAGGCATCCTTTAATCAGCCAGAGTTTCTTATGGTAGGTAGGGAAGTACAATGGTGCAGCTGGTAGACTTACTGCCTCACGGTGCCATAGACTCAGATTCAATCCTGTCCTCGGGTGCTGTCTGCGTGGAGCTTACACGTTCTCCCAGCGACCTTGTGGGTTTCCTCCGGGTGCTCCGGTTTCCCCCCCCGCATCCCGGGTTAACTGGCCGCCGAAAAAATGCCCAAAGCTGATAACATATAAATAGTCAAGTCAAGTCAAGTCAAATTTATTTGTCACATACACATACACGATGTGCAGTGAAATGAAAGTGGCAGTGCCTGCGGATTGTGCACAAAAAAGAATTACAGTTACAGCATATAAATAAAGTTAATAAGTTACTATAGTGTAGACAAAAATTTAGTCTCTGGGGTTATAAAAGTTATAAAATAGTGTGGCACGTGCTGTCCGTGTGGAGTTTGTACGTCCTTCCTGTGACCGCGGGTTTTTCACCAAGCGCTCCGAGTTTGACTCGGTTATGTTTATGTGTCGTTTAATCTGAGACGGGGCAGCACGGTGGCGCAGCGGTAGAGTTGTTGCCTCACAGCGCCAGAGACCCGGGTTCGATCCTGACCATGGGTGCTGTCTGTACGGAGTTTGTACGTTCTCCCTGCGACCACGTGGGTTTTCCCCGGGTGCTCCGGTTTGCTCCCACACTCCAAAGACGTGCAGGTTTTGTAGGTTAATTGGGCTTCGGTAAAAATTGTAAACTGTCCCTAATGTGTGTAGCACAGTGCGAGTGTTTGCTGGTCGGTGCGTACTCGGTGGGCCGAAGGGCCTGTTTCCACGCTGTATCTCTGAAATCTGAAGTCTAAAATGTGAAGATAGACACAAAAAGCTGGAGTAACTCAGTGGGTCAGTCAGCCTCTCTGGGGAAAAGGAATAGGCGATGCTTCAAGGGTCGAGAGCCTTTTCAAGTGTGAATGGGTGAAAGATGGTCGGAGGAATACTCTGTGCGGAATGGGACCTATTTCCTTGCTGCATTATTATTTTTTAAAGCATGTGGGATAATTGTTTTTGCTTTGGAATATTCAATCGATATGTGAAAGGATAAATGGAGAAAGATATTGTGAGGCCAGTCCCTTTATCACCATGTGCTTCTAACAAACCTCACTGACATCACACGGAATGAGTCTTAGCTTGGTCCACTCTGTACGACGTAGAAAATCATAAAAGGACTGGACAAGCTAGATGCGGGAAAAAAGTCCCAATGTTGGGGGAGTCCAGAACCAGGGGTCACACAGTCTAAGATTAAGGGGGAGGCCATTTAAAACTGAGGTGAGAAGAAACTTTTTCACCCAGAGAGTTGTGAATTTGTGGAATTCTCTGCCACAGAGGGCAGTGGAGGCCGATGCACTGGATGAATTTAAAAGAGAGTTAGATGCTCTAGGTGCTACTGGGATCAAGGGATATGGGGAGAAGGCAGGCATGGGTTACTAATTGTGGATGATCAGCCATGATCACATTGAATGGCGGTGCTGGCTCGAAGGGCCAAATGGCCTCCTCCTGCAATTATTTTCTATGTTTCTATGTTTAACCCAGGTTGGAATCAGCTTTGCAGCAAGTCAATTGATGGATAAAGCCACCTTGGGATCAGATTAGCAAGTAATGGGCCCGCACAGTCCCACCAGCCAAAGATTTCATCTAACAAAAAAAGACACAAAGTGCTGGAGTAACTCAGCGGGCCAGGCAGCATCTCTGGTCAGGACCTTTCTTCAGACAGATTGTGGTGGGAGGTGGGGGGAGAAAACCTGGAAGAGAAGTAGGAGTGGGACAAAGCCTGGCAAGTGATAGGTGGAGAAGCAAGGAACTGCAGATGCTGGATTACAAAAAAAGACACAAAGTGCTGGAGTAACTCAGCGGGCCAGGCAGCATCTCTGGTCAGGACCTTTCTTCAGACAGATTGTGGTGGGAGGTGGGGGGAGAAAACCTGGAAGAGAAGTAGGAGTGGGACAAAGCCTGGCAAGTGATAGGTGGAGACGCAAGGAACTGCAGATGCTGGATTACAATAAAAGACACAAAGTGCCGAAGTAACTCAGTGGGTTGGGCCGCATCGCTGGAGATCATATATAGATGGTGTTTCGACTTGAGACAACTCTTTCACACTGGGTCTAAACATTGTTTCAGTATAGTTTACAGATACAGCACAGAAACAGGCCCTTCAGCCCAACAAGTCCGTACTATCCTACACGAGGAACAATTTTTACATTGATACCAAGCTAATTAACCTACAAACCTGCACGTCTTTGGAGTGTGGAAGGAAACCGAAGGTTCTCGGAAAAAACCCACGCAGGTCGCGGGGAGAACGTACAAACTCTGTACAGACAAGTGGCCAGGATCGAACATGTGTCTCTGGCGCTGTAAGTGCTGTAAGGCAGCAACTCTACCGCCGTGCCGCCCTGGAAGAGCATGAAGATCGCTGGTCGGCGCTGCCCCGGCGGGTCGAAGGGCCCGTTTCCACGCTGTGTCTCCAAAGTCTGAAGTAAAGTGTGTGTTTTCCGAACCTCTGTGCCTCTTGCCTGATGGAGATTTACACTTCAGCTGTTACTGAATCAACTGTTCCTTCACATTTCCCCTTGGATTTCCTCGCTGCATCCTAAGTTATTTCGAAGGGATTTGCAAAGCGTGTGTTGACCATCGGCAAGTCTCTCGGCATTTGCTCTCTCAATGGCTGGAAAATGAGCCAACTTTAGTCACAGCGTGCCCAGGTAGCAATCTTCAAGGGAAACGCCACACGGAACAATGCTCCACCTAAACAGCTTAACATCAGAAACATGCTCAGATATGAATCTGCCCGGGAGCAGGAGTCTCAGGAGATCAAACGATATTACCTGAAGGAACATGGCAGCTCAGATCACTTTGTTCGTAAGTGGTGCCACCCTGCCATTAAGAAAATATATTAGCGAAGGAGAAATAAATATAATAAAAAACAAGGAACGACACAAAGTGCTGGGGTAACTCAGCGGGTCAGGCAGCATCTCTGGAGAACATGGAAACGTGACGTTTCACAGAGTGCTGGAGTAACTCAGCGGGTCAGGCAGCATCCCTGGAGAACGTGGATAGGTGACGTTTCACAGAGTGCTGGAGTAATTCAGCGGGTCAGGCAGCATCCCTGGAGAACATGGACACAAAGTGCTGGGGTAACTCAGCGGGACAGGCAGCGTCTCTGGAAAGAAGGAATTGGTCATTTTGGGTCGAGGCCCTTTCTTCAGACTCGACCAGAAGTATCATCCATTCCTTCTCTCCAGAGCGGCTGCCCGACCCGCTGAGTTACTCCAGCATTTTGTTGTCTATCTTCGGTGTGAACCAGCATCTGCAGTTCTTTCCTACTCATCACTGGAGATCATGGATGGCTGACGTGATGGATGGCTGCCAGAGGAGGTAGTTGAGGCTGGGACTATCCCATCGTTTAAGAAACAGTTGGACAGGTACATGGATAGGACAGGTTTGGAGGGATATGGACCAAGCGCAGGCAGGTGGGACTAGGGTAGCTGGGCATTGTTGGCCGGTGTGAGTTGGGCCGAAGGTCCTGTTTCCACACTGTATCACTCTATGACTCTCTGACTCCAGGGGTTTGATGGGCAAGAGAGAGGGGTAAGATGTTGGCACACAGCAGGATTGAGACAGATAGGATTGTTGTGCTGGGGGCTGGCATAGACCTGATGGGCTGAAGGGCCTCTTTTGCGCTATTATAAGTAAGTAAATTAAAACCTTGAGAATGTCGCTTCCAGTCATAAACATGCGAGTGAAAATCTACCTGACCTCCACAGCAACCAACGTACAAACACGGATACACACGGTTACAAATGAACACATGTACGGGCACTTGCAAGTAAACACATGGTCACGTACACGCACATACATGCCAACACAAACACATGAACTTACATACATACACACACACACACACTCACACACACACACACACACACACACACACACACACACACACACACACACACACACACACACACACACACACACACACACACACACACACACACACACACACATACACATACACATACACACACTCACATACACACACACACACACACATACATACACACACACACACACACACACTCACATACACACACACACACACACACACACACACACACACACACATACACACACACACACATACACATACACACACTCACACACACACACACACACACACACATACACACACACACACACAAATGCAAATACGTGCAGACATATATGCATATATGAGTACACACATGTATGGACACATGCAAGGACCAGTGCATGAACATATATGTACATGTGCAGACACACATGTTTTTTAACACACTCACTTTCTTCCGTACACAACGAAGCGAGCTGGAGGTTTATCTGGTGAAAGCATTTGCAGTTTAATAGGATATTTAATGATCTGTGACTGTACCATGGCTTCATAAAGCCAACTTCAATGGAACTGTAACAAAGAGCAAGTTAATAACCCACCATGCAGAGGTCTGGACCCTTAGTTTACATTCACATGTTTCAACCCCACCACAAGAATTGGGGAATTTAAATTAAGGTAATTAAATAAATCTATAATATCAGGTTACTGGATTGTTGTAAGGAAGCATCTGTTTCTGGAATGCCCATTGAAGAAGGGAAACAACCATTCTTTCATCCTGGCACCTAACTTACTCCAGAACTATTCAGATAGAGTCATAGCAGCACGGAAACAGGCCCTTCGGCCCAACAGGTCCATGCCAACCAAGATGCCCATTCTAAGCTAGTTCACTTATCAGCACTTGGCCTTTTCCCCATGGAATCATCGAGATATGGTAGACTCTAAAATGGTAAACACTCCATGTAGACCCAAATAAAGAATGGAACACTGTTGATAGCTATTGTAAGAAAATAACTGCAGATGCTGGTACAAATCGAAGGTATTAACTCAGCGGGTCAGGCAGCATCTCTGGAAAGAAGGAATGGGTGACGTTTCGGATCGAGACCCTTCTTCAGGCTATTGTGTTCAGATCTGGGCGCCATGTTATAGGAAACCTTGAAAGGGTTCAGAGAAGATTTACGAGGAAGTTGCCATGGACTAGAGGGTCAGAGCTATAGGGAGAGGTTGAGTAGGCTGGGACTCAGGAGCTCAGGAGGATGAGGGGAGATCTTATAGAGCTGTTCAAGATCATGAGAGGAATAGCTCGGGTAGACGCACAGAGTCTCTTGCCCAGAGTAGGGGAATTGACAATAGACAATAGACAATAGGTGCAGGAGGAGGCCATTCGGCCCTTCGAGCCAGAACCGCCATTCAATGTGATCATTGCTGATCATTCTCAATCAGTACCCCATTCCTGCCCTCTCCCCATACCCCCTGACTCTGCTATCCTTAAGAGCTCTATCTAGCTCTCTCTTGAATGCATTCAGAGAATTGGCCTCCACTGCCTTCTGAGGCAGAGAATTCCACAGAGGACCAGAGGATACAGGTTTAAGGTGAAGGGGAAAACATTTAATAGGAATCCGAGGGGTAACTTTTTCACACAGAGAGTGGTGGGTGTATGGACCAAGCTGGACTTTGAGACTGGTCCAATTTTCCAATGGTTCTTTATTATCACGTGTACCAAGGTCCCGTCCAATAGTTAGTGTGTAGGAAGGAACTGCAGATGCTGGTTTAAACTGAAGATAGACACAAAATGCTGGAGTAACCCAGCGGGACAGGCAGCGTCTCTGGAGTCTGACGAGCTGCCAGAAGGAGGTAGTTGAGGCTGGGACAATCCCAACGTTTAAGGAACAGTTGGACAGTATCCAATCTATGGTTACTCCAGTATCCAGTATTCAGCATCTGCAGCTATTTCCTACACGATAACTCAACCTACATGACTCCGCCAACTTACGTCAGGCTGTTCGGTTTGGTTCAAACTTGTTAAATTGAATGAACAGGCCATAATCAGCTCCAAGATCAATCAACTTGGCACGTTGGGTTTCACAGGTGACCTTGAAAACATCTGCTTCACACCGTGAGAAGTTTTAAGGTGCCACCTCATCGCACGTTGTATGTTGTACGGTTGCCAAACATTCTAACTCCCCCTCCCGTTCCCACACTGACCTTTCTGTCCTGGGCCTCCTCCACTGTCAGAGTGAGGCCCAGCGCAAATTGGAGGAACAGCGCCTTCATATTTCCCTTGGGCAGCTTACACCCCAGTGGTATGAACGTTGACTTCTCTGACTTCAAGTACCCCTTGCTTTCCCTCTCTCTCCATCCCCTCCTCCTTCCCAGTTCTCCGACCAGTCTGACTGCCTCCGACTACAATTTATCTGTTTGCGTTGTTGTTACCTTCTCCCAACTAACAATGATCTATTCTATATTTTCCTGGATCACCGTCCCCTTTGTCCCATTTTCGCACCTTGCACCTCAATAGACAATAGACAACAGGTGCAGGAGCAGGCCATTCGGCCCTTCGAGTCAGCACCGCCATTCAATGTGATCATGGCTGATCATCCACAATCAGTACCCCGTTCCTGCCTTCTCCCCATATCCCTTGACACCGCTATCCTTAAGAGCTCTATCTAGTTCTCTCTTGAAAGCATCCAGAGAATTGGCCTCCACTACCTTCTGAGGCAGAGAATTCCACAGTTTCACAACTCTCTGAGTGAAAAAGTTTTTCCTCATCTCCGTTCTAAATGGCCTACCCCTTATTCTTAAACTGTGGCCCCTGGTTCTGGACTCCCCCAACGTTGGGAACATGTTTCCTGCCTCTAACGTGTCCAACCCCTTAATAATCTTATATGTTTCAATAAGATCCCCTCTCATCCTTCTAAATTCCAGTGTATACAAGCCTAGTCGCTCCAGTCTTTCAACATACGACAGTCCCGCCATTCTGGGAATTAACCTAGTAAACCTACACTGCACGCCCTCAATAGCAAGAATGACCATCCTCACATTTGGAGACCAAAACTGCACACAGTACTCCAGGTGCGGTCTCACTAGGGCCCTGTACAACTGCAGAAGGACCTCTTTGCTCCTGTACTCAACTCCTCCTGTTACGAAGGCCAACATGCCACCTGCCTGCTTCACTGCCTGCTGTACCTTAGTTATGTATTTCCCTCTCCCCTGACACCGGTCTGAGGAAGGGTCTCGACCCAGAACGTCACCCGTTACTTCTCCCCACAGATGCTGCCTGGCACGATGAGTTACTCCAGCATTTTGTGTCGAACCTCATTGAGTGTGTTGCATTTATCTTCTGAGTCAATGTAATCGCACCAGACTCTGGAATGCCTCAAATTTCATGGTGAGGAAAGGCAAGCATGTTTTTCCGCAAGACCCTGAAGGTCCCTCTGGGATATCCCTGACAGAATCTGCAACGCACTACAATAATCCGCGACAAATTATCTTGCCGAGTGACCTCTCCGATGGGGAAGAATGATTGGTTTAATCTGCTCGGTAAACCTTTAAATACAATTTGTTGCGTTGGGCGAAGGGGACTAATTACATCGGGGATGCTAGGGTCGAACAGGGTGAAAAATGATGTGCATGGAGCCTGTGTCACCATGCCCCAAGGGGGAATCAACACCTGAGACATCCCCGCTAAAGAAATTCCTTATCGCACGGTGGCGCAGTGGGAGAGACCCTGCCTCACAGGACCAGAGACCCGGGTTCGATCCCGACTAAGGCCGCTGTCTGTACGGAGTTTGTACGTTCTCTCCGTGTGACCTGTGAGTTTTTAGCTCAAGGTTCCAGCATCTGCAGTTCCTTGTTCATCGGATCACAAGCTCACAAGCCAGGGGAACATAATGAGGCCATTCAGCCCATCTAGTCTACTCCCACCATTCAGTCACGGCCGATCTCTACCTTTCCCTCTCAACCCCATTCTCTGTAGATTTTACATTTAGATTTAGAGATACAGCGCAGAAACAGGCCCTTCGGCCCACCGGGTCCGCGCCGCCCAGCGATCCCCGCACACTAACACTATCCTACACCCGCTAGGGACAATTTTTACATTTCCCCAGCCAATTAACCTACATCCCTGCACGTCTTTGGAGTGTGGGAGGAAACCGAAGATCTCGGAGGAAAAACCCACGCAGGTCACGGGGAGAACGTGCAAACTCCGTGCAGACGGCGCCCGTAGTCGGGATCGAACCTGAGTCTCCGGCGCTGCATTCGCTGTAAGGCGGCAACTCTACCGCTGCGCCACATCATGATGGACACAAAATGCCGGAGTAACTCGGCGGGTCAGACAGCATCTCTGGAGAGGAGGGATAAGCGGTGTTTTGGTTCTCGTTTTCACCCAACAAACAGTTAACAATGGCCTGTCCCCTTTATCTATTGTCTATTGTCTATTGTCATCGTCGCTCTTTTGAACATCTTTCATTCATTGTTCTTTACCTCTCATTTCTCCCTGATCCCTAACCAGCCTGAAGAAGGGTCTCGACCCGAAACGTCACCCATTCCTTCTCTCCAGAGATGCTGCCTGTCCCCGCTGAGTTACTCCAGCATTTTGTGTCTATCTTCGGTGTAAACCAGCATCTGCAGTTCCTTCCGACACAGATGTGTTTTTGACTGTGTTTTTGACTGTGTGAATGTTGGAAAGGGCCTCAGGGAAAGGTGGAACTGTTTGTAAAAGAGGCATCTCTGACATTAAATATTAAAAACGGAAGGTAGACACAAAAAGCTGAAGTAACTCAGCGGGGACAGGCAGCATCCCTGGAGAGAAGGGATGGGTGATGTTTCGGGTCGAGACCCTTCTTCAGACTTCTTCAATCAATTTCCTCCACACACACACACACACTGCCTGACCCACTGAATTCATACGTTCATGGGATCAGAAGGTTCTCGACCCGAAACGTCATCCATTCTTTTCCTCTCCAGAGATGCTGCCTGTCCCGCTGAGTTACTCCAGCATTTCTGTGTCTATCTGCAGTTCCTTCCTACACATTAAAAACAGAAGCTGCTTTACAATCCGCTCATAGACTGAGCATCCTTGCGCAGGTTAGCAGGCGTGCCGTGCAACAGGGCCAGGTGGCTGTGTGTGACTGCAACATACAACCACAGCGGCAAGCTAACCGGTGCTTTGTCTGCTGAGTAAATACCAAGTAATCATTAGTCAGTAAATAACATCGTTAGTGGTGCACCAGGCAGGGTTCCAGGATCACCTAGTCTGCTCATTCTTTCCCACGTTAGAGGCATTTCTTTCATTCCTGTCACGGAGTTAAGGAACACAACAAAAAGAGGCAGCGGGTGGAGCTGCTGCCTCGCAGCGCCGGAGACCCGGGTTCCATCCTGGCCTCGAGTGCTGCCCGCGCGCGGAGTTTGCACGTTCTCTCCCCGTGACAGCTGGGTACTCCCGGGTAATCGGCCCCTCGTGCGCAGGGAGCGGAAGAGAACGTGGGGTGAGGTGGAACTGGTGTGAACGGGCGACCGATGGTCGGCGTGGACTTGATGGGCCGAAGGGCCCCGTTTCCACGCCGTGTCTTTCAGCCCATTCAGTCGTTTTCCTCCGCGCACACTGCCTGACCCACTGGGTTCATAAGCGATAGGAGCAGAATCAGGCCATTCGGCCCGTCAAGTCTACTCCGCCATTCAATCATGGCCGGTCTACCTCTCCCTCCCAACCCCATTCTCCTGCCTTCTCCCCATAACCTCTGACACCCGTACTAATCTGGAATCTATCGATCGCTGCTTTAAAAATATATCCATTGACTTGGCCTCCACGTCCATCCAGGATTATTCCATTACAGATTGGCAGCAGGGCATAGTTATTAGGAACGCGGCCTCCCTCCAGTTGCTCGCGATGCCGACTTCTGTCAACGTTCCTTCAAATAACTTTGTTGATCAGAAACTCAGTTATCCTCCAGCGTTTTGCTCAAGATTCTTGCATCTTGAGCAAGAATCCAGTTCCCTGCGTCACCACGGTCTATCGCTAAACAATTCAATAGACAATAGACAATAG
This sequence comes from Rhinoraja longicauda, assembly GCF_053455715.1. Classification (NCBI taxonomy): domain Eukaryota; kingdom Metazoa; phylum Chordata; class Chondrichthyes; order Rajiformes; family Arhynchobatidae; genus Rhinoraja; species Rhinoraja longicauda. The sequence goes on along the minus strand of NC_135961.1, from coordinate 64,619,141 downwards.
GTGCAGGAGGAGGCCATTTGGCCCGTCGAGCCAGCACCGCCATTCAATGTGATCATGGGTGATCATTCTGAATCAGTACCCCGTTCCTGCCCTCTCCCCATACCCCCTGACTCCGCTTTCCTACCACAGCTCTAGTCAAGTCAAGTCAAGTTTATTTGTCACATACACATACACAATGTGCAGTGAAATGAAAGTGGCAATGCCTGCGGGTTGTGCACAAAAAAGAATTACAGTTACAGCATATAAATAAAGTTAATAAGTTACTATTAGTGTCGACAAAAATTTAGTCTTTGGGGTTATAAAAGTTGACAGTCCTGATGGCCTGTGGGAGGAAACTCCGTCTCATCCTCTCCGTTTTTACAGCGTGACAGCGGAGGCGTTTGCCTGATCGTAGCATCTGGAACAGTCCGTTACTGGGGTGGCAGGGGTCTCTCATGATCTTGCTTGCTCTGGATCTGCACCTCCTGATGTATAGGTCCTGCAGGGGGACGAGTGTAGTTCCCATGGTGCATTCTGCCGCACGTACTACTCTCTGCAGGGCCATCCTGTCCTGGGCAGAGCTGTTCCCAAACCAGACTGTAATGTTGCCGGACAGGATGCTCTCTACAGCCCCAGAGTAGAAGCAATGAAGGATCCTCAGAGACACTCTGAATTTCCTCAGCTGTCTAAGGTGGTAAAGGCGCTGCTTAGCCTTACCCACCAGTGCGGCAATGTGCGTTGCCCACGTCAGATCCTCTGCGATGCGGACTCACAAGTATTTAAAACTGCTCACCCTATCCACAGTAGACCCATTTATCTCCAGTGGCGTGTACGTCCTTGGATGTTTAGCCCTTCTGAAGTCCACAATCAGCTCCTTTGTTTTAGTGACATTCAAGAGGAGGCTATTGTCCTGACACCAGACTGCCAGATCAGCCACCTCCTCCCGGTAGGCCTTCTCATCGTTGTTGGAGATCCGGCCCACCACCACAGTGTCATCAGCAAACTTGATGATGGAGTTTGAGCTGAACCTGGCCCCACAGTCATGTGTGTACAGGGAGTACAGTAGGGGGCTAAGGACGCAGCCCTGGGGGGATCCTATGTTCAGGGTGAGGGAGCTAGATGTGTGTTCCCCCATCCTGACCACTTGGGGCCTGGCAGTGAGAAAGTCCAGGACCCAGGCACACAGAGGGGTGCTAAGCCCCAGTTCCAGCAGCTTCTCAACCAGTCTGCTGGGGACTATTGTGTTGAATGCTGAACTAAAGTCAATGAACAGCATCCTCACATAGCCCCCCTGGCTGTCCAGATGAGAGAGAGCGGTGTGTAGAACCTGGGAGACCGTATCATCCGTGGACCTGTTCGGACGGTATGCGAACTGTAGTGGGTCCATGTTGCGAGGAAGGAGGGCGCAGATGTGCTTCTTGACTAGCCTCTCAAAGCATTTCATGACAACCGAGGTGAGGGCCACCGGTCGGTAGTCATTTAAACACGCTGGAGAGGCATTCTTTGGCACCGGTACAATGATGGATCTTTTGAAGCATGCAGGGACCACGGACTTTGCCAAGGAGAGGTTGAATATTGTGGTGAGCACTGGAGCAAGCTGAGTAGCACAAGACTTTAGTACTCGCCCAGATATACCATCTGGGCCTCCAGCTTTCCTCGTGTTCACACGCGTCAGAGCCCACCTCACCTCATGCTCGGACACCGAGAATGTGTGCACATCCCTGGGGATGGATCCCCCTCCAGCCTCGCTAGCCAGCGCCCCTTCGGTGCTGTTTGTAGACGGCTATCTAGCTCTCTCTTGAATGCATTCAGAGAATTGGCCTCCACTGCCCTTCTGAGGCAGAGAATTCCACAGATTCACAACTCTCTGAGTGAAAAAGTTTTTCCTCATCTCCGTTCTAAATGGCCTACCCCTTATTCTTAATCTCTGGACTCCCCCAACATTGGGAACATGTTTCCTGCCTCTAACGTGTCCAACCCCTTAATAATCTTGTATGTTTCAATAAGATTCCCTCTCATCCTTCTAAATTCCAGTGTATACAAGCCTAGTCGCTCCAGTATTTCAACATATGACAGTCCCGCCATTCCGAGAATTAACCTAGTAAACCTACACTGCACGCCCTCAATAGCAAGAATATCCTTTCTCAAATTTGGAGACCAAAACTGCACACAGTACTCCAGGTGCGGTCTCACTAGGGCCCTGTACAACTGCAGAAGGACCTCTTTGCTCCTATATTCAACTCCCCTTGTTATGAAGGCCAACATTCCATTTGCTTTCTTCACTGCCTGCTGTACCTGCATGCTTCCTTCCAGTGACTGATGCACTAGGACACCCAGATCTCGTTGAACATCCCCTTTTCCTAACTTGACACCATTCAGATAATACTCTGCCTTCCTATTCTTACCACCAAAGTGGATAACCTCACACTTATCCACATTAAATTCAAAGCTATCGGCATGTTCCTTATGTATGTATCTGTATATATATATATATATATATATATATGTGTACATATATGCATACACTATATATATATACTGCCATATATACATAACATAACACAGAGTGTTGGATGATAATTGAGTTACTGGTCAACAAAGTCATTTTAAGGAACCTTGTCAGCTATTGATATGTGTATATTTATACATATATATTTTGAGGGAGGTCACGGTGGCGCAGCGGTAGAGTTGCTGCCTTGCAGCGAGCGTAACGCTGCATTCCCGGGTTTGATCCCGACTACGGGTGCTGTCTGTACGGAGTTTGCACGTTCTCCCCGTGACCTGCGTGGGTTTTCCCCGAGATCTTCGGTTTCCTCCCACACTCCAAAGACGCACATGTTTGTAGGTTAATTGGCTTGGGATGAATGTGTAAAATTGTCACTGGTGTGTGTAGGATAGTGTTAATGTGCGGGGATCGCTGGTCGGAGCGGACTTGGTGGGCCGAAGGGCCTGCTTCCACGTTGTATCTCTATACTAAATCCGCCTTGATCTTCATGGTTTATTTAATGCTCGTCAGGTCGGCTGGATGTCTGCCACTTCTGTACTGACTATAATCTCCATAAAAGGTGTAATTAAAGGCAGAATAACATGTTAACAGACAAAACAAAATTTCAACACCTCAGTGCACACTGTCTCAACATCCCAGCTTCTCACCATTGATACTCTGCATGACCCGATACAGTTTTCCCTCAGCTCTCAACAATCTCGTGAAGAAGTTCTATTTATTATTTATTTAAAGTAAGCTTATAAGTAAGGTGGTTTAATGAGGAAAATCAAAGGACTCCGCAGAACACAAGGCACCTGTTCATTCCATTTACCTCCTGTCATCAGAAAAGAGACATAGAAAGATGGAAAATAGGTGCAGGAGGAGGCCATTTAACCCTTCGAGCCAGCACCGCCATTCAATGAGATCACGGCTGATCATCCACAATCAGTAACCCGTGCCTGCCTTCTCCCCATACCCCCTGACTCCACTTGCCCCTAGAGCTCTATCTAACGCTCTTTTGAATTCATCCAGTGAATTGGCCTTCACTGCCTTCTGTGGCAGAGAATTCCACAAATTCACAACTCTCTGGGTGAAAACGTTTTTTTCTCATCTCTGTTTTAAATGGCCTCCCCTTTATTCTTAGACTGTGTGGCCCCCTGGTTCTGGACTCCCCCAACATTGGGAACATTTTTCCTGCATCTAGCTTGTCCAGTTCTTTTATAATTTTATACATTTCTAGAAGACGTGTAGGAAAGAACTGCAGATGCTGGTCAAAATCGAAGACAGACACAAAACGCTGGAGTAACTCAGCTTAGAGATATAGCGTGGCAGCATCTCTGGAGAGTAGGAATGGGTGACGCTTCAGGTTGAGACTCTTCTTCAGACTTTAGAAATAAGACTGCAGATTCGAACTATGAATATAGACAATAGACAATAGACAATAGGTGCAGGAGTAGGTCATTCAGCCCTTCGAGCCAGCACCGCCATTCAATGCGATCATGGCTGATCACTCTCAATCAGTACCCCGTTCCTGCCTTCTCCCCATACCCCCTCACTCCGCTATCCTTAAGAGCTCTATCCAGCTCTCTCTTGAAAGCATCCAACGAACTGGCCTCCACTGCCTTCTGAGGCAGAGAATTCCACACCTTCACCACTCTCTGACTGAAAAAGTTCTTCCTCATCTCCGTTCTAAATGGCCTACCCCTTATTCTTAAACTGTGGCCCCTTGTTCTGGACTCCCCCAACATTGGGAACATGTTTCCTGCCTCTAATGTGTCCAATCCCCTAATTATCTTATATGTTTCAATAAGATCCCCCCTCATCCTTCTAAATTCCAGTGTATACAAGCCTAATCGCTCCAGCCTTTCAACATACGACAGTCCCGCCATTCCGGGAATTAACCTAGTGAACCTACGCTGCACGCCCTCCATAGCAAGAATATCCTTCCTCAAATTTGGAGACCAAAACTGCACACAGTACTCCAGGTGCGGTCTCACCAGGGCCCGGTACAACTGTAGAAGGACCTCTTTGCTCCTATACTCAACTCCTCTTGTTATGAAGGCCAACATTCCATTGGCTTTCTTCACTGCCTGCTGTACCTGCACGCTTCCTTTCATTGACTGATGCACTAGGACACCCAGATCGCGTTGTAAAACAAAATGCTGTTAAAATTCATCATCACCAACAGATTAACAACCCAAACCCAAACAGCACAAGCTCCTGTTTCCAGGGCCTGCTTCCAAGCTGTATCTCTAAACTAAACCAAACTAAACTAAACCAAACCTGAGATGCAAAGATAGACACAAAGTGCTGGAGCAATTCAGCGGGTCAGGCAGCATCTCTGGAGGAAAAGGACAGGTGACATTTCGGATCGGGACCTTTCCAATCTCTTTTGTTAATGTTGCAAATACACAACCATAATTTATTAATTAAGTTCCTGGTAATTTTCTATTTCTAAAGCATCTGATAGACTGTGATCTTATAGAAGTGTGTAAAATCATAAGAGGTATAGATTGGGTAGACGTACAGAGTCTATTGCCCAGAGTAGGGGAATGGAGAACCAGAGGACATAGGTTTAAGGTGAAGGGGGAAAGATTTAATAGGAATCTGAGGGGTAACTTTTTCACACAAGGGGTGGTGGGCGTATGGAACGAGCTGCGTAGAACAAAGATACTAGAGGAACAAGATAGACCACTCGACCCTAAAAACCGCAGTATGTCACGGCGCCATTTTAGTCGGCAGAAACTTACAGAAACATTTTAAAAGAAAAATAACAAAAATCTTTGGATTGATAGATGAGATATATTCTGCATTTTAATGGTATCATCACACATACTGTTGCCCCCAAAACACTGATTACACTGCGAGAGGCGTAGCGAACGGTGGGTTTTGCTTACTAAAATGGCGGCCGTTACGCTCCTTTGCGTACTACTCTTCAGTATAGGTGATTTCAACGGAGTGGTCCATCTTTGGCGTAGACTGCGATCCTGTACAAGGTAGAAGATGGAATTCAACCGAACTGCAATCTGCAAAAGCTTTGTGGAAAACCTCTTGAAAATCAAGGGTTTTCTCAATACAATGGACTGCGGTCAGCTGGGATCCATAGAAATGGTGGGGAATTAGAGCCACAAAGGACCTTTGGAAATGTTCTCGAAAGGGAAACTCCAGCTCTAAACTACTTCCACTTAATGCAGAGAATTCTCTTCCAATATCTCCATCCTTACACTAATTGAATCCTATCTGTTTAATCTCTGTGTGCAAAACAAGTTTCAAAGGAAATGTTTCAACTACACTGGTAGCCACCAAGCTCAGCTTCTGGGACTTTCTTGTGTGGGGAGGAACGGTTTAAACTGAAGACAGACACAAAAAGGTCTCAATGGTAACCCTTGCAGTCTCGTCCAGCATCTCTGGATAGAAGGCATGGGTGACGTTTTGGGTCGAGACCCTTCTTCAGACTGAGAGTTCAGGGGTGAGGGAGACGCAGAGATAAGGTCGGGTAAGGTGTGAAAAGGAGACATCAAAAGAGATGCAGGTCAAGGAAAATGTAGAGTAGATCATTGTTAGTTAGGAGAAGGTGACATCAAAGCAAACAGAGATAAAATGTAGTCAGGGGGAACAGTGGGGGAATAGACAATAGACAATAGACAATAGGTGCAGGAGGAGGCCATTCGGCCCTTCGAGCCAGCACAGCCATTCAATGTGATCATGGCTGATCATTCTCAATCAGTACCCCGTTCCTGCCTTCTCCCCATACCCCCTGACTCCGCTATCCTTAAGAGCTCTATCCAGCTCTCTCTTGAATGCATTCAGAGAATTGGCCTCCACTGCCTTCTGAGGCAGAGAATTCCACGGATTCACAACTCTCTGTTGTGAACTGGGAAGGGAGAGGAATAGAGAGAGAGGAAAAGCAAGGGTTACTTGAAGTTGGAGAAGTCAATATTCATACCGCTGCCCAAGCGAGATTGTGTCTTTGTACAGTAAGACTTTTACTGAACTGAATGCAACAAAGGAATTTCACTGTATCTCGGTGCAATAAAGAAGCATTGAATGCAGGTGGCTGAAGCACTGGCTCGTAATACTGAAGGGAATCATTCCCCACAGCCATGCAGACACGTTAATTACACACTGCCGATGAATCATTTTACTTTCCCCACCCAGTGTGGGTTTTGTCTGTAGAAAAACAAATGAGTGTGTTCCCAGTCGTTTGGTCTACTGCATAGCGACACCACATTTGTCACTTTCCTCACGCATGGTGTTTGCTGAACGAAAAACTATCAAATGTGGCAAAGCATTAAATAGATTCTAGATATATTAACGGGCAGCCACGGTGGCGCGGCGGTAGAGTTGCTGCCTTACAACGCTTACAGTGCCGGAGAAACGGGTTCGATCCCGACTGCGGGTGCTACCTGTACGGAGTATATAGATACATAGAAAATAGGTGCAGGAGGAGGCCATTCGGCCCTTCGAGCCAGCACCGCCATTCAATGTGATCATGGCTGATCGTCCACAATCAGTAACCCGTGCCCAACTACCCCCCATATCCCCTGATTCCACTACCCCCCCAGAGCTCTATCTAACTCTCTCTTAAATTCATCCAGTGAATTGGCCTCCACTGCCTTCTGTGGCAGAGAATTCCACAAATTCACAACTCTCTGGGTGAAAAAGTTCCTTCTCACCTCAGTTCTAAATGGCCTCCCCTTTATTCTTAGACTGTGGCCCCTGGTTCTGGACTCCCCCAAAATTGGGAACATTTTTCTTGCATCTAGCTTGTCCAGTCCCTTTATAATTTTATATGTCTCTTTTCAAATCCCCCCTCATCCTTCTAAACTCCAGTGAATACAAGCCTAGTCTTTTCAATCTTTCCTCATATGACAGTCCCGCCATCCCAGGGATCAATCTCGTGAACCTGCGCTGCACTGCCTCAATTACAAGGATATCCTTCCTCAAATTAGGAGACCACAACTGGACACAATATAGTGGTCTTACCAGGGCCCGATACAACTGCAGAAGAACCTCTTTACTCCTATACCGAAATCCTCTCGTTACGATATATATATATATATATATATATATATATATATCGTAATAGAATATATTTATATTCTATTTATATTTTCAGCTACTCATATATATATATATATATATATATACACATGTATATATGTGCATATAAGATATATATATATATATATATATAGTTTAGTTTAGTTTAGATTAGTTTAGTTTAGAGATACAGTGCGGAAACAGGCCCTTTGGCTCACCAGGTCCACGCCAACCAGCGATCCCCACACACTAACACTATCCTACACCCATTAGGGACAATGTTTACATCTGCCACCGTGCCGTCCTACATGGAGGTCACGCTGATTTTGCCTTGGTGGACGGGCAGCACGGAGGCGCAGCTGGTAGAGCTGCTGCCTCACAGCACCATAGACCCGGGTTCGATCCTGACCTCGGGCGCTGTCTGTGCGGAGTTTCCATGTTCTCCCCGTGACTGCGTGGGTTTCCTCTGGGTGCTCCGGTCTCCTCCCACGTTCCCAAAGACGTGCGGGTTTGTTGGTTAATTGTCCCTCTGTAAATTGCCCCCTAATGTTTTATTTGGGGGAGTGGATGGGAAAGAGGGATGACATCGAACTGGCGTGAACGGGCGATCAATGGTCGGCGTGGACTCAGTGGGCTGAAGGGACAGTTTTGCTTTAAACAAGTGACAAACTTGCGACATATCTTACAGTAGATAGGTATTCAATTTATGCATCGTGTTTCTTAAAGCAATGCAGCTCTCCAAAACAGTACAGTGTTAAGGTATGAGGTTTGGTCCTAAGCTTGTGGTAAGGCTGCACTTTAACTGTATAGGGAAGCAAAATGCTGGAGTAACTCAGCAGGTCAGGCAGCTTCTCTGGAGAACACGGATAGGTGATGTTTTTTGGGTGGGAACGCAGGACTGTCGTATATTGAAAGACTGGAGCGACTGGGCTTGTATACACGGGAATTTAGAAGGATGAGAGGTGATCTTATTGAAACATACAATGTTATTAAGGGATTAGACACGTTAGAGGCAGGAAACATGTTCCCGATGTTGGGGGAGTCCAGAGCCAGGGGCCACAGTTTACGAATAAGGGGTAGGCCATTTAGAACGGAGATGAGGAAAAACTTTTTCACTCAGAGAGTTGTGAATCTGTGGAATTCTCTGCCTCAGAAGGCAGTGGAGGCCAATTCTCTGAATGCATTCAAGAGAGAGCTAGGTAGAGCTCTTAAGGATAGCGGAGTCAGGGGGTATGGGGAGAAGGCAGGAACGGGGTACTGATTGAGAATGATCAGCCATGATCACATTGAATGGCGGTGTTGGCTCGATGGGCCGAATGGGCTACTCCTGCACCTATTGTCTATTGTCTATTGTCTATTGTCTATTGTCTATTGCCTGTTGTCTATTGGAACCATCTTCAAACCCTGCTTCCATGAGGTATTTTCCAATTCCATTCAATTCAATAATATACAGAAGAAAGTAAGGGGAATGCCTTAGGTGTCAAAGATGCCATTCAGTCTGAGAAAGTGTCTCATCCAAATATCGCCATCCACAGATGCTGCCTGACCCGCTGAGTTCTTCCAGCAGTTTGCAATTTGCACAGATTTCCAGCGTTTGTCCGCAATTTTTGCCTGTTAACTTGGTACTGGTGTTGTTAGTTTAGTTTAGTTTAGTTCAGAGTTACAGCATGGAAACAGGCCCTTCGGCCCACCAAGTCCAACCTGCCATCCCCACACACCAGGGACAATTCACATTTATACCAAAGCCAATTAACCTGCAAACCCGTACGTCTTTGGAGTGCGGGAGGAAACCGAAGATCTCGGAGAAAACCCACGCAGGTCACGGGGAGAACGTACAAACTCCGTACAGACGGCGCCCTAGTCAGGATCGAACCCGGGTCTCTGGCGCTGTGAGGCAGCAACTCTACCGCTGCGCCACCGTGCCGCTCTGTTATTTATTATTGAGAGACAGTAAAATGCTTTTGTTTGTACCCATACACTAGTTCTATCCGACACCCTCGGGCCAATTTAGAAAAGCTAGTTAACTTACAGACCAAAGCACATGTAAATGAAGTGAAAATCCCAGATGCAGCCAGAATGCCCAGTGTGCTCCTGAACCTTGTAAAACCAGTACATTTACAGAATTAAACAAGACACAGAGTGCTGGAGTAACTCAGCGGATCAGGCAGCATCTCTGGCGAGAAGAAGGGTCCTGACCCAAAATGTCACCTATCTATGTCCTCCAGAGATGCTGCCTGACCCGCTGAGTTACTCCAGCGCTTTATTTCTTTTTTTTCCTGGTAAACCAGCATCTGCAGTTCCTCGTATCCTTCCGTAAATGTGAGCTTGTTTTGTTTTATCCTCCGTTCCATGCTTCTTCACAAGAGACAGGGGTCAAGAGTGTTTTATCATCATGTGTCCCAGATACAACAATGACATTCTCACTTGCAGCAGCACAACACAATATGTAAACACAGTACACTGTAAATCATACAATAAACGAGAAAAAAAGTTCAGTGGATGCATATATACACACACACACACACCCACACACACACACACACACACACACACACACACACACACACACACACACACACACACACACACACACACACACACACACACACACACACACACACACACACACACACACACACACGCGCACACACACACACACACACACACACACACGTACATGTACACGCACACACACCCACACACACACACCCACACACACACACACACACACCCACCCATACTCCAGCGTTTTGTGTCTGTCTACGATTTAGGCCAGCATCTGCAGTTTCTTCTTACACTCTTATATATATATAT